>NC_071554.1:5212502-5363478 GCF_026979565.1 Vidua chalybeata | reverse complement strand
CGGCAGAAAATGGGATTTTGTCCTCTAATGGTCGGGGCTGTTTGGATGGATGAGAAAATAACACAGGAATGCAGAAAGGTGCATGAGAAATTCGAGATCCCAGCTGTGATCACAGCCCCTGCTCTCAGGGTGAGGGGCTCCAAAGAGCCTTCCCCTGTGTCCTCTCTCTTCCTTGCAAAGAGGCTCAGAACAAGAACCAAATGGGCTGTTTTTATTAAATAATAATAATAAAAAAGGCTCCAATTTCCACGTGACACAAAGCAGCACAGGAAGGTTGCTTTGCTTTCCTCTGGGGGCGGGCAGGGAGGGAGCAGCAGTTCCTAAAACTCCCTGGATTATTTTAAACCGGAGTTGTATTTCACTTGATTGTTTGTATTTCTATTTAAGGGGCAGCAGAAAGCAAGGGGTGTTACTATAAAAGGAGATTGGAGTATAATTCCTCACTCCTGCCTGGGCTGGGCTCCGTGGGGTGGTACCAGTGGGAAGAATAAATAACACACATGGAATGAGAGGCAACCTCAGACAAAGCTGTCAGCAGGACACATTCCCACTAATTCCCTCTCTCCTTCCTTCCTCCATCCCTCCCTCTCTCCTGTCCTGCCCTCTCTCCCCGTGAGCTCAGCAGGATGAATTTTGGATGCCTGGGTCAGGTCTGAGCTCTGTCCCTGCCTGCAGGGATCGTGCCAGGAGGCCAAAGCAATTCCCTGGGGCTGTCCCAGACTCTCTGGGATGCTTCCCTCACTGGAATTTGTGGTGCCAAATGCAAACAGCTCCTCAGTTTAGGGCTGGCTTCACTTTCCCTTTGCTCCTGACCTCTGACTGGGGCAAATTTGGCATTCTCAGTCATATGGATTCCTCTGTCCCATCTGAGGAGAGGAACCAGGAGAGAAAGGAGAGCACCAGGCCCAGGCACAGCTCCTGCCTGTCCCCAACCCCAAAACCAGAGTCAGGGGCTGGCTCCCAGCTCTGCCAGTGAAATGCATTCCTGTTCCAAGCAGGAAATATGCATGGCTCAGCCTACAGCTGGGAGTTTGGAATAATATTTGTTCTGAGCTCAGTTCCTCTGGGAGTTTGCAAACAGCCCGGGCGCGGCAGCCCCGTCACCGTGGAGGATTTCACAATGTGAGCCAGGATCCCTCTGCGGGGAGCGCTGCTGGGGCGGCTCTGCCCCGGGGACGGGACAGGGACATTTCCACCCAGGACAGTGCAGGGACATTTCCACCCAGGCTCTGCCCCGGGGACAGGGCAGGGACATTTCCACCCAGGACAGTGCAGGGACATTTCCACCCAGGTTCTGCCCCGGGGACGGGGCAGGGACATTTCCACCCGGGCTCTGCCCCAGGGACAGTGCAGGGACATTTCCACCCGGGCTCTGCCCTGGGGACGGCACAGGGACATTTCCACCCAGGCTCTGCCCCAGGATGTTGCAGGGACATTTCCACCTGGGACAGCGGCTGCTTTCCCTTGCAGGTCAGGCAGACTCTTCCTGGATAGCCAGCCGTGGGAAAACCCACGAGCCTGGGGATGCCAAATGCTTCCTGAAGGGCCTGGCATTCCAAATTAACCAAATCCGGTAATGTCCCTGCAGGCAGCAGGCTCAGAATGGGGACAGCACCGGGCTGGGCACAGCACGAGCAGCGAGCCAGGCTGAGCCTGGGGAGGGCAGGGCTGCAAGGGGTCACACACAGGTGTCACAGGTGTCACACACAAGTGTCACACACAAGTGTCACACACAGATGTCACACAGAGGTGTCACACGCAGGTGTCACACGCAGGTGTCACACACAAGTGTCACACACAGATGTCACACACAGGTGTCACAGGTGTCACACACAAGTGTCACACACAAGTGTTACACACAGATGTCACACAGAGGTGTCACACGCAGGTGTCACACACAAGTGTCACACGCAGGTGTCACACACAATTGTCACACACAGATATCACACACGGGTACCACACACAAGAGTCACACACAGGTATCTCAGGTGTCACAGGTGTCACACACAGATGTCACAGGTGTCACACAGGTATCACACACAGCTGTTACACACAGGTGTCACATAGCTGTCACACACTGGTGTCAAACACAGATGTCACACAGGTGTCACAACGGTATCACACACACAGATGTCACACAATGTCACACACAGATATCACACACAGGTGTCACACTCAGGTGTCACACAGAGGTGTCACATAGCTGTCACACACAGGTGTCACACACAAGTGTCACACACAGGTGTTACACACAGGTGTCACACAGGTATCACACACAGGTGTCACATAGCTGTCACACACAGGTGTCACACACAGGTGCCACACTCAGGTGTCACACAGAGGTGTCACATAGCTGTCACACACAGGTGTCACACACAGGTGTCACACACAAGTGTCACACACAGGTGTTACAGGTGTCACACAGGTATCACACACAGGTGTCACATAGCTGTCACACACAGGTGTCACACACAAGTGTCACACACAGGTGTTACACACAGGTGTCACACAGGTATCACACACAGGTGTCACACAGGTGTCACACACAGGTGCCACACAATGTCACACACAGGTGTCACACACAGGTGTCACACACAGGTGTCACACACAGATGTCCCAGCAGCGTCCTGGCTCTGCTGCCAGACCGGGATCCCAGCGTGTCCCAGCAGCTCCGGCTGTGGGATCCCAGTGTGTCCCAGCAGCTCCGGGTGTGGGATCCCAGTGTGTCCCAGCAGTTCTGGCTGTGGGATCCCAGTGTGTCCCAGCAGCTCCGGGTGTGGGATCCCAGCGTGTCCCAGCAGTTCTGGCTGTGGGATCCCAGTGTGTCCCAGCAGCTCCGGGTGTGGGATCCCAGTGTGTCCCAGCAGCTCCGGGTGCCCCGCTGGGCACAGCCGGACATCTCCCAGCCCCTCGGGCGCAGGGGACCCGGCAGTGCCGTTCTGCTGGGCTGCAGTGACATCCAGCGGCTGTTCCCGACGGACCTCTCCGGGCTGGGCTGTCCCTGCTGCCAGCGGCTCTGCACGCCCGCCAAGGGGAAAAGCAGGTTTTTCTCTGAGCATTGAAAGCTCGGTACCCAGCACAGAAAGCTCCTGCTGGCCCTTCAGGCAGCAGAGAGATGCATTTTAACCTGCAGAAATATGTAAAAGCCTGTCGAATTTGCTTTTTTATCCTTCTCACTGCCTATAAGGTCTGATTTACAGAGCCCCAAACCCTCTGTCCTCAAACCACAGCTGGAATTTATCCTACACAGGGAGAATCCACAGAGGTTCCTTCCACCCTGTTTGATTTTTAGCAAAAGTCCTGTCTTGCTGAAGATTATCTGTCGCGAAATCTAGGCAGGAAAAGGCCCAACACATGGAGCTGGTGGCAGCTGGGGATATTCTGGAGTCACCATTGTAACAAATAATCATCAAACCCCACTGAAGGGTGAAGGTGCTGCTGTTCTCATCTATTAAAGGGGTTTTTTTTTAGTATTTTAGAGCAAATAAAGTGTGTGGCAGGTGCCCAGCAGGGACCGAGGGCTGCGTGTGCTGGCAGAGCTGGAACTGAAACTGGGGTACAGTGGGATTGACTGGGATCTACTGGGATCATCAGCAGTGGAGCTGGCAGAGAGGGCAAGGCTGCAGCTTCAAAGCAGGAGATGATCAGACCTAGGAGCAGCCAGATCCTCTCTCCTCTGGTGCCCTAAGAGCTTGTGAGCAGATTTAGCACAGAAATAGCCCCTGAACATGTGTTTGGTGAGCAGATTTAACTCAAAAATAGCCCCTGAACATGTGTTTGGTGAGCAGATTTAACTCAAAAATAGCCCCTGAGCGTGTGTTTGGTGATCAGATTTAACACAAAAATAGCCCCTTACATGTGTTTGGTGAGCAGATTTAACACAAAAATAGCCCCTTACATGTGTTTAGTGAGCAGATTTAACTCAAAAATAGCCCCTTACATGTGTTTGGTGAGCAGATTTAACTCAAAAATAGCCCCTTACATGTGTTTGGTGAGCAGATTTAACTCAAAAATAGCCCCTTACATGTGTTTGGTGAGCAGATTTAACTCAAAAATAGCCCCTTACATGTGTTTGGTGAGCAGATTTAACTCAAAAATAGCCCCTTACATGTGTTTGGTGAGCAGATTTAGCACAGAAACAGCCCCTGGACGTGTGTTTTATGCTCTCTGTTCTGTGTTTGCCCCCAGGAACCAGTGAAGACCTTTTCCAGGACTCTGAGGGGCGGGAGGGATCTGAGCCCATCGAGGAGCACCAGTTTTCAGACCTCGAGGAATCTGACGACGATGACGACAATGAGGACGAGGAAGACGAGGAGGAAGAGGAGAGCCAAGACGAGCCAGCGCTGAAGCTGCCGGAAGGCAAACACGGCACCCTCCTGCTGCACTCCTCGGGGGGCTCCCCGTCTTCTCCAGAGGAAGGCACCGAAACATCCACAGCTCAAGAAGCTGCTTCCAGCGCCCCAAAAGCAGGGGAAGGCCAGCAGGCCTCCTCCTCCTCCTCAGGGCTGGAGACCAAGTGGTCAGCAGACAGCAGCGACATTGCTGTGTGCCACAGCTTCTTGAGCCTCCACAGACCAGCTTTGACCTCCACCGAGCACTTGGCTCCTGCTGAGAGAGAGTCTGTCACAAGGCCACAGATGTCCTTGGTCGTGGACCTGTCGACCTCCAAAGACACCTCCCCGAGGAAAAGGTGGTCCCCGAGCCAGGACTGTGGCAGAGGGGGTGGCAGCAGCAGACCAATGATAGCGAGGAAGCACTTACTGACCAAAAACGAAACGTCCCCCAAACGCTTCTCCCCCACGGCAGAGCTGTCCTCCCTGAGGTGCCTGTCCCCAGGGAGGGGGCTGTCCCCCTGCCAGCGCCTCTCTCCCCGGAGGGAGGCCTCTCCCCTGAGATGTGTGTCCCCAAGGCTCGAGCTGTCGCCCAGCAGGCACCTGTCCCCCCGGAGGGAGCTGTCCCCGAGGACAGCCCTCCCCCCAGACGGAGAAGCGGCCCCTGCCAGGCACTCGTCGCCCAGCAGAGACATGGCATCCCTGAGGTACTTCTCCCTGAAGAAAGTCTTGTCTCCAGGCTGCTCGGAGCTGTCCAGGTGTCCACCCCCTGGCAAAGAGGACTTGCCTGGCACTAGCAAATCAGCAGAGGACAAAGTTCCAAGCTCATATCAAGCCCAGCCCGGGATATTCTCTTCGATGCCTCTACCTCACAGGTTCTTTGGCAAAAACATACAGCTCTACGAGTCCAAGCTGGTAAGTCCAGTGCCCTGCTGCCCTCTGGTCCCCACAGGGTGGTCTCTGACACGGTTTTTGGTGAAGGCTGTGACGCAGAAGTGCACAGGGACTCTGTGACCACTGTCACAGGTGACCCAGAGAACAAGGACAGGGGACAGCAGTGGGTTTTGCACCCATTTGAGTCCTGCCCTTCTCAATTGGAGAGAAATAAAGTTATCCCTTCTCCAAGGGGTTATTCCCACTGCTGAGCCAGCCAGTCCTGCTGGGACGATCACCAAGAACAACCTCTTAATGATTAATTGTCGCTAAGAGCCTTTTTGTTCCTGGGAATTTTATTCCCATCCCCGAGGTTTCCCCAGCTGGGGTGGAGCTGTGACCATTTCCCAGTGGTCAGTGACCAGAGCCAGCTCTGCAGCAGCCCTGGCTGAGCCCACAGCCACCCACAGCCAGCTCTGCTGGATGAGCTGCTGAGAAATGTTTGTTTGGACAGCTCTCATTTCATTCACTTCTCCCTTCAGCACAGAGAGGGGTTTCCCACTGGGTCCAGAACATTATTTAATCTCTCTGCTAGACAGATCAAATCCTGTGGGTAAAGGGAAATTGCCTGTTCCTCCCAGAGCTGCAGGCAGATTGATGTGGGGAATATTTCCCATTCCTGCTGGAGTGCCTGGCTCTGCTGTCAGTTGTCTGATGAACATGAGATCTCCTCGCTGTGGGGAGAGACTCCAGCCCTCAGGGGCTGCACTGGGGAGAGAGAGAGGCCTTTACAGAACCCCTGCCACCCCAGATGCTGAGCCAGGGCTTCTCCAGACCTTTCTCCCATGCCCATGCTAACCTTCTGTCCGGTGGTGGGTGCCTCCTTCCTCCTCCCTTCCACTCTGAGACTTTGTCTCACCTTCTCAGAGACTCTCCTTTACTTTAGGACCAAACCTTGGCTTCCTTTAATGCTGCTTCCCTTTCCTGTCAGTTCGCTTCTTGTGGTGAATCCCAGGGCTCATCCTTCAACTCTTCTGTCAGGATAACTTCCTGCTGCCTCTGCTTGGAACAAATCCCCTCAGCCCCCAAATCCACAGTAGGAGACAATGTTTTAAGCCCTGCTTGTCTGACATTCCCACCTTTCAGCTCCTTTGTTCACATTTTCCTTTTGGCTTCGTTTTCCTGCTCCTTTTCTGCACCCAGAGCCACCACTGTTACTTCTCCGTGTGCCTCCAAAGCAACAGCAAAAACCTAAATGGAAAAATTCCCCTTTATCAGCACGATGGACAGCCGGGCTTTCATTGCAAAATTAACATTCCTGGTAAGGCCACAGGAGACAGAAAGACCAGAGGAGGGTTTATCGGGTCCCAAACAGAGCTTGAAGATGATCTTGGCTCACTGCCAAGTCTCGCCACAACCATCTCCCTTCCCACTGACCCTTGCTTAGGGCAGTCTCTCCTCGTGGTGATTGTTGCACCACTGAATTATTTGTTTGGGCTTTCCCAGCATCCCTGAAGTGATTTAGCCAAGGCTTCCTGTGGATAAGTGACATTTAGCGGTGTTTGGGCTTGTCACTGCTGACCCAGCGAGCACTACCTTTGGCGGCTCTTCCTTTTTCTCTTTCCTGTTCTCTTTTGCTTCTTTCCTCTGCTGTCTCCTCAGAGATCCAGCTCACAGGATCAGGGAATTATTCCCCATAATCCTACAAAGAAATGTGCCCTCCAGTGGATCCTCACACTTCATCTCCAACCCCATCTTAATTGAAAGTTGATTTCAGTTTCTGTTGCTTCCTCTTCTTGGGAGTCCTGTGCAGGGATTTAGTCATAACCTCATCACTAATTAATCCATTTCTGTTTAGCCACATATCTCTCCATGATGTACGTTAGGAAACTATGGGAAGCACCGAGAGAGAAAGAGGAAAAGGTAAAATGTAGGGTCTGAACCCTTGATTTGCACAGAGCACCCCATGAGGGTGGTGGTGGGGACCCACTGCTGGGTGTGCTGGAGGTGATGCCACCTCTCACTGGAAGCATCCCTGCACTCAGCAGCTGTAAGGATGCAATCCTGCTTTAGGAAAGCACAGTGAAAATGAACGAATGAATGAATAAATAAATGAAATAACCTCATTCTGGGCTCTCAGGAACCCCCTGCACTGACAGGGATCCCAAGCAGCTCAGCTGGCAGCTCTGCCAGTGTCCCAGAGTCAGCTCTGAGAGTGGGGGTGATGGTTTTAAACTAAAAGAGGGGAGATCCAGACTAGAGCTAAGGAGGAAATTCTTTACTCAGAGGGTGGGGAGGCTCTGGCACGGGGTGTCCAGGGGGGTCCCTGGAAGAGCCCAAGGCCAGGTTGGATGGGGCTGGGAGCAACCTGGTCTGGTTAAAGATGTCCCTGCCCACAGGAGGAGGTTGGACAAGATGGCCTTTAAAGGTTCCTTCCGACCAAATAATTCTCTGATTTTATACCGATCCAGGCCTAAGCCAGATCCTTGGATCTGTGCCCCAACACACCATGGGCATATTTGTCCCAGAAGGGAAACGCTGTGGGTTGTGCTGCTCCTCACCTTCAAGGTCTGGGGCTCCACATCTCCCTCCGCTGACTGACCTCCCTGAAATCACAATAAAACCCTCACCCCGGTCCTTGCAGCGAGCCTTGCTGCTGCTGAGGCCATCCCCGTGTGTCACACTGACCCAGCTCTTCTTTTCCCCCTTGGCACAGAAGATGGAACCCCGCAGCCCGCCCTGCTCCCCCGGCACGCCGCCACCCGCGTGCCCCCGGCCCCTGCAGGCCCCTCACGACCTCCACGCTCCCGGCCGAGGGGAGGAGAATGTCTTCAGCCACCTCCCGCTGCACTCGCAGCAGCTCGCCAGGACCCCGTACCCCATGATCCCCATCGGGGGCATCCAGATGGTGCAGGCCAGGCCCAGCTCCCACGCCGGCCTGGTGCCCGGCCCCGTGCTGTCCCTCCAAGCCGGACACTTCTCCGCAGCCAGCGGCCTCGCCCGGCTCAGCCAGGCCGCCACGAGGGACGGGGAGCCCCAAAGCCCTCCAGAGCCGTCATCGGCATCCGTGTCCCCCGTGGCCAAGGTCTCCAAGTACGCCCTGTCCCCGGAGCCGGCGGGTGGTGGCTTCTCGCAGGAGAAGATGAGGACTAGCGAGCTCCAGCGGGAGCAGGAGGAGCACAGGCCCGCGGCGGAGGCCGAGCCCAGCCCGGCGGAGCAGCCGCGGCCCTCGGCGTCCCCAGGCAGCCCCAGCACCCGCCAGGAGCCCTGCCCGGAGCCCTCGGCCAGCGGGGAGGAACCCTCCAAAGCCACGGGCAAGCAGCAATCAGGCAGCTCGAGCACCCCTTCGGAACCAGCCTGCACTTTCATCTCAGCCGTCCCCTCGCTGGCCAGGGACAGCCCCTCAGAAGCCCCCCCTGGCCACCCCAGGCCCTGCGCCCCAGGAACCTCTCCGGAGAGCCCGGCGGGAGCAGCCCACACCCAGAGCACTCCGATTTAGGTCAAACTCACAAAAAGGTGGATGAAAACGCGGGAAGTACTTAAGCCTCCGCCAGCTGTTCCACCTTTAGGCTTCCTCTGTAAAATCAACAGACATTTTCAACACTATTTCCTTTAGTATAATCATAAGAAGCACTCTAGTGAATGACCAAACCCATGGAAAATTCCTGGTTTTCTTTGTCCCAGTCTGGTATTATCTCCACATGTATGCAGTTACTTGTGCCTTTTTCTATACCTTTTGTTGCTTGAAATGTACAAAACTGTTTGAGGCTGTGAATATTTTTTTAGAGTTTTTTGGAAAGGGGGTTTGTTAGACCTTGTCTTTTTTGCCATTTAGGTGTGCGTAATCCTGGGCCTGAGAGATGCAGAAAGGAAAGGGTTAAGCATTTTAAAGAGGAAGAAGATGCACTGAAAACAAAAGCAAAACAGAAAAAAAACTTTTTTTTTTATATTGATTAAATGATTAAAAAAAAAAAAAAAGAAAAAACCCCAAACCCTTGCTCCTGTGTACAGAAGTTTATGAATCGTATTTATTACATGCTTTATTTAATTCTTGCAAAGTGCTTGGTTTTTTTGTTTTCTTTTTCCTCGCATCCCTATGGTTGTGCTTTAAACAGTTGAAACTGCTTTACATTTGAAAAACGTGTTTACCCTGACCTTGTGACTGAAAGTAGCACTTCCTTGAGCAGGGGAGGTTCGTTGTGTGCAGGGAGAGAAAGTGTCCCTCAAAAAGAGGAAAACGAACCGCGAGCACCCCTCCCTCCTGCAAAACCCAGCAAAGCACTTTTCTAAAAAAAGAAAAAAAAAAGGACAAAAAAAAACTAAAAAAAAAAAAAAAAAAAAAAAAAAAAAAAGATTCTTCTTCAAAGATTTACCTGCGAGAAGGTAGGAATGTATGGAATGTAGAGCCCGTGCCTGGAAGGGTCTCTCGCTGGACGAGCCTCCTGCTTGCTTTGCTTTAATCCTCCCGCAGCGCCCGGCAAAGCCCTACCTGTGCTTGAGCCTCCCTGGGCTGGGGGAGCCTCTGCAAACCCTCCCTTGGTGTCAGAGGGGGAGGAACTCAGCCTTGAAACCCTTTCTCCCTCCGGCATGTTTGAGTCGTGGACAAGCTCCCCCATCCCATCCCATCCCATCCCATCCCATCCCATCCCATCCCATCCCATCCCATCCCATCCATCTCCCCCCAGGCTCGTTCCTGGCTGCTTTGGGAGCCCCAGGGATGCAGGAGGGCTCCGGGCTCTGCTCCTCTGCCGGGCTCTCGGTGACTCTGGCTCCTGCTGTCACCTTTATTTATTTACTGACGCGGGACATCCCCAGCTCAGCCCCTCTGCCGCGCACGGGCCCTGTTTCTGGCTGGTTTTGGGAGATAAAAATTTGATGCTGAATGGTGAATGCTTGCAAAATCAGCTTGTCATGCATGCGCAGCAGCTTTTTCCAGAGCAGATTTTTCGGGATGAGCGTCCCTGGCAGAGCAAAGACCTCAACTGCCAATAAATCCGATACCAAATCCAGAGTGACCCCGACAGAGCCATTCCTCTGTCACAACTTTTTAAACCACAAAGCTTCAAGTCACTTGCCCCAGCAGGTTCTTTACTACTTCAGAGGGTTTTCTGGCCGATGGAATCTGTACAAACCTCTTTTTTTTTTTTTTAATTAAAAAAAAAAAAAAAAGATATAAATATTTAACCAGTGGACCAGTTCTTTCTTCTTTCAGAGCTGTTCCAGTTTATCGGGTACGTAATACACTTTTTAAAAAAAAATAAAAACACAAAAAAAATATTAAAAGGAATCAAAAAAAAATCCTGAATGAGAACATATTTCCTTGCCAGACTTGATGAGCTACGAACTGTTCCCGTTTCACAGGCAAAGAATAGAAATTTTTAAATAATCTTCTGTCATTTTTTCCTTTTTTTTTTCTTTTCTTGTAAAAGGAATTAAGTACAAAAAAAAAAAAAAGATATCATGGAAATACCATTAAGGCTGTGACACTGACCCAAAACAACGTCCAGAATCCATTTATCCCCTAATTAGCACTTTTATCAGGTTTCCCTTTTCCCCATCTCCCTCTTTTTTGGCCCCGAGCCTGGAAGCTGCTCCAGTTCGCAGAGGCAGGAGCAGGGGCTGCAGCTCGGCTCCATTCACTCGAGCTCTTAAGCACCAGCTTAAACCCTCCTCAGGATTTAAGTGCGTGCTTAATACGCGCTTAATCCCAGGGTGAGTGGGAGTGGAGTGCTCGGCCGGGGCTGGTGTGAGCATCCCTGGAAACCATCCACGAAATCGAGCGATTTCCCTGATTTCTGCCACTTTCTGCCCCTTGTCACACTCTTAACTTGATCCAAGGTACCTTTTTGTATTTAACTTTACACACACACACATATATATATAAATATATGTGTATATATATATATATATATATATATATATATATATATAAATATATATATATGTATATGTGTGTGGTACATAAAATACTGCAGCAGCTGTGTCTGTTTTTTTGGTGCATTTGCCGTAAGTTTTGGGCTAGATCAAATCTGCTCAGCTTCTTTCTGTAACTGCATTTCAATCTTTAATCTATTTAAACTTTGTCTGGATTTTTTTTCCCCCTCTGTCATTTGTGGAAAGAGGCAAGGGGGAAAAAGCCCAAAAAAACCCCAAAGTCTTTACATTGGTTTATTGATTATTTTGTTGTCGTTGTTGTGGGGGTTTATTATTGTCATCATCAGGATTTTTAAGCTTTTCCAGCAGCTCGAAGCTTTCTTCACCTCAGCTGCGGAGCATCCGGGCAGTTTGTGTGTAGTCATCCAGATCCCTTCACCCGAGGCCAAAAAAAAAAAAAAAAAAACACCAGGAAAAGGAGTTTGGGAAAGGACTGAGGTGCTCCCGGGGACATTCCCTGCCCGGATCCCCTCCCCACCCCCGGCAGCCACGGAGCGGGGCAGGCAGGGACGGCCGCAAACTCAGGAGATGGGCACAAAAACTGAGTCCCAACCCAGTTTGGCTTCTGTGGCTGGGGTGAAATGGTGCTTCACGCTGTACCCAAGGGGCGAGAAGGCTCCCCCCAAAAATAACTAATTGCTAATTAAGGGCTAATGGTCGCACTGCCAGCTCAGAGCTCCGCGGGAGGGACCCGCAGCACCAGCACCAGCATCTCTGTCTGCGGGCACGGCGGCTCCGGGCAGCGGAGTCACCGCGACCCCGGGCACACAGGAATGTCACTCCCGGGATTTTCATAGGGTTGGGTGTTGTTCCCAGCCCTCAGCGGTGGCTGCCGTTCCCAGCCGGATCCCCTCTGGTCTCCCTGTGTCACCCTCGGTGAAAGCTGATTGCTGGTCACAGCTTTTCGTGTCGCTCTGAATGTCTGTTCTGCCTGCAAAACAGGGACGGCAAATCCCTTTTTGCTTCCCACAAGGGCTGCAAGGGTGGCTCTGTTGCTTTGCAGAGCAATTAGTGGGATAATTTACCAGAGAATGTATTAATAATGTAAATGAAAATGCAGAGCCCAGTCCTCCCTATTCAGCAGCAGGTGGAAATAAAATCCCCTGCTTTTCTCATGGCAGAGCTTCTCCAATTTATAATCCATGAGGACACACGGCCTGGCTGCTCCTCTGTGGTGTGGCTGCTCCATCAGCCCCAGTCCCACGGGGACATTTCACTGATTATTTTCACTGATATTTCCCTCCCTGCTGAGCTGTTTGGCTGGCTCCTGGATCACACAGGGATGCTCTGGCAGCCAGAAATCCTCCTGCACACAGAGGACTTGGCCCAAGCTCTGGGATCACTCCCTGACAGTGTTCTTACACCAGGACTGACATCCAGAGCTCAGAAAGCTCTTGGACCTTAATCTTGAGCACCTCTGGAGTTCCAGCAACTCCTTTGTGCTGCAGCAGGGATTTAGCTCCTAAACTGAGCTCGGGGTCTTGCAGGGCCAAGCAGACCGTGGGATGAGGAGAGGGCTCCCCAAAACCACCCCATCCTCGAGGCAGAGCTCGGATTATTGCCAGCTCCTTGGCTGGACACCCAGGAGCTGCAGCAGGGAACAAATCCATCATGAAACAGCTGTGAATTCCCAGCTTTCCACTGAGAAATGCAGTTCCTCACCTGCTCCTAAGGGGTGACATCCCAGCCCTGGTGTCCCGATTGTCCCACCAGTCCCACGCCCTGCTCTGATCCCAAATTCCCACCTGTGTTCACCCAGAGATCCCAAATCCTTCCTGCCGGCGCTGGGGCTCTGCCTCCCCCTCCCCAACAAATCTGCAGCTTTCCCTGCCCCGGGTTTTGTCCAAAATCCACAGGGACAGACCTGAACAAGCAATATCCTCGGAGAAGTCATTCAGATTATCCCGATTTCCATGCAAAATCCTCTAGGATTTGATCTAGCCCTTCCCTGCTCTCCTTGCTTTTCCTCTCTTCATCATCTGCTTTTTTTCCTTCCTTTCCTTTTAACATTTCTGTCTATTGCACAGTATTTACAAATAAAACCGTATTGTAAGTTATTTACAAAAAAAAAAAAAAAAGAGAAAAAAAAAAAAAAATAAACTAAAAAACATCAGTCCTGATGGCATAAAACCAATCTGTTTTCATTAATGAGATATGATGGCACTTACGATCACTTTAGTAAATGTAATGTAAAAAATAATTAATAATAATAATTAATAATAATAATGTGTACGCAAATTTAATATACATGGTCTCATGTAAGATAAATATTTGCCTTTTTTTCTAAAAGGTGTATGTATTCTGTAAGTGGAATAGTCTGTAGAAAGTTTCTATATGTTCTTAAAATGGCAATACATTCCAAAAAATGGTACTGTAAATATGTACAGCGTCCAATGGAATTTGGTAGTTTTGCCTGTAATTTTATTTGAACTCCAGTTTCTACACTTGCATCTTGCAATGTCTGTATGGTTATATCAGTGCAAAAAAAAAAAATGCAGGTAAAAAGCACAGTCTGATGTAAAATCAACAAAAAAAAACCTGAACAAAAAACACACAAAAAACAAGAAAACAAAAAAAAAAAAAGAAAAAAAAAAAAGAAAAATACTCAGTATTTGATGTTTGTGACCCTTATTGTAAATGACATCTGTACTGTGAATGAGAAGTTTTTACAAGTATAATATTGCCTTTACTACAGCTCAGATTGTCTGCTCGGTCTGGGCTTATTTTTAAAAAAACAGCATGTTGGAATAAATTTTAAAGTCCCAACATATCACTACGTGTATGAGTGGCACTCTTTAATTCCCCTTTTATTTCCCAGGTCCCTGGAGGCACACCTGGATAAATCCTGGTTCTGCTGCAGCCATCCCATCCCTGCAGGGGAAGTGCTGCCCTCATGGAAATGCCATAATTGTATTTTTTTCCAGTTTTTCCTCTTTTTTTTGCCCAGTTTTTCCTCCTCACAGAGCTGAGGCCGTGAGCAATGGGTGCTCTGCAGAGGCCAGGCTGAATTCCCACAATCCCAGACTGGTTTGGTTGGAAAGGATCTCAAAGATCACCCAGTTCCAACCCCTGCTGTGGGCAGGGACAGATCCCACTGGAGCAGGGTGCTCAGAGCCTCCTCCAGCCTGGCCTTCGACACAAAGGGGAAAAAAATAGGATTATTATAAAAAAAGTCTGGAATTTCCCCCTTCCACTTGCTCCTCCCAAGGAACTGAGCTGCACTCTGCCCATCAATTCCCTTTATTCACCTGGAAATCCTCCTGGGCAGCTCCTGCCCTGCTCCCCTTTGCCCCATCAAAAACCTGCCTGTGCCTGGGGGTGCTGCATGCTGGGGGTGTCACACGGGGAGGGGAGGACCTGGCTCCAGGGATTTGGGGTCCACTGAGGAGAGGGCTGACAGGAATCAGGAATTGGCTCCAGGGATTTGGGATCCACTGAGGAGAGGGCTGAGAGGAGTTGGGAATTGGCCCCAGGGATTTGGGGCTCTGCTGAGGAGAGGGCTGAGAGGAATTGGGAATTGGCCCCAGGGATTTGGGGCTCTGCTGAGGAGAGGGCTGAGAGGAATTGGGAATTGGCCCCAGGGATTTGGGGCTCTGCTGAGGAGAGGGCTGAGAGGAATTGGGAATTGGCCCCAGGAATTTGGGGCTCTGCTGAGGAGAGGGCTGAGAGGAACGGGGATTTGGCTCCAGGGATTTGGGGGTCTGCTGAGGAGAGGGCTGAGAGGAATTGGGAATTGGCTCCAGGGATTTGGGATCCACTGAGGAGGGCTGAGAGGAATTGGGAATTGGCTCCAGGGATTTGGGATCCACTGAGGAGGGCTGAGAGGAACGGGGTTTTGGGTCCCCAGGGAGCTGGGTGGAGGAGGAGGAGGAGGAGGAGGAGGAGGAGGAGGAGGAGGAGGGATGGCTGGGATGCGCTGCACAGAGCAGCCAGGGACAGCTCCTCCTGTGCCCCGTGTTCCCAGCCGTGCTGGGGACAGTGAGAGAGGGGACACAGCCCCCGTCCCTCTGCCCGGGGCTGCCGGGGCTCCTCCCCACCTCGGCCAGATGGTTTGGGGCTTTGCTCCCTCCCAGGAGGAGCTGTTCGAGCTGGAAGGGCTGGCACGGCCACCCGGGCTGGTGCTCGTTGTTATGACAACAGGAGGAGGCTGCTGAGAGCAGAGAACAGGGAGGGAGGCAAGGAAAAGGGAACAGAGAATCAAAGAATCAGAGAACTGTAGAATCAATTAAGGCTGGAAAAGACCTCCAAGAGCATCAAGTCAAACCTTTGATCGAATCCCACCATCCCCAGAGAGCCATCTCACAAAGGGCAGGATTTTGTGAGGCAGAAGGGGTCGGGGAAGGCAGTGAGGGGCAGGCTGAGGGGTGGGCTGAGCACGGGGCAGGGAGGGAGGGCAGCCCCAGGGACGGAGGGCACCCCGGGGATGGAGAGCAGCCCGGGGATGGAGGGCAGCCCGGGGATGGAGAGCAGCCCCAGGGATGCAGGGCACCCCGGGACAGAGAGCAGCCCACGGAGGGAAGGCAGCCCCGGGGATAGAGGGCAACACCAGGGAGGGAGAGCAGTCCCAGGGAGGGAGGGCAGCCCCAGGATGGCATCAGGACTGGGCTGTGCCTTGCCTGTGACTCTGCTGGGCACATGAAAGGCACGGCCACGCCTGCAGGGCTGAGTCCCAGCAGCCCAAACATCACCAGGGGTGGGACCTGTGCAGTGTGGGCAAAACCTGGGACAACAATGCCCAAATCAGCAGCCTGGGGGTTACTGCAGCTGATCCCTCCCGGGGAGAGCTGGCAGCCGAGCTGTGACCTCATCCTCCTAACAAGCACTGCTCAGACAGGCAGCAAAACAAACCAAAAATTCACCTGGCAACAAACCCTGTGTCCGGCTGGGGTCACCAGTGCCCCCTGCCAGCCCCAAAAGGGGCACAAAAAGCGAGGTGCAGGAGTTGCCAGGGGATGCCCGGGGTGTCAGCCTGTGCTTTTCATTTCAAACTGTGTTAGGTGTCTCCTAACGTGTCCTTCTCAGAATCACAGAATCACAATGAGGTTGGAAGAGACCTCTAGGATCATCAAGTCCAACCCATGCCCTAACACCTCAACCAGACTATAGCACCAAGTGCCATGTCCAGTCTTTTTAAACACATCCAGAGATGGTGATTCCACCACCTCCCTGGGAAGACAATTCCAGTACTTTATATTCTTTCAGTGAATTTTTTTTTTCCTAATATCCAACCTGTACCTCCCCTGATGCAGCTTGAGGCTGTGTCCTCTTGTTCTGTCAGTGCTGCCCGGTGGAAGAGACCGACCCCACCTGTCTGCACCTCCCTTCAGGGAGTTGTGGAGAGAATGAGGTCACCTCTGAGCCTGTTCTTCTCCAGGCTGAACAACCCCAGCTCCTTCAAACGTTCCTCACAGGGTTTGTGTTCCCAGCCCCGTTGCCTCCTCTGGATGCGCCCAAGCATCTCAATGTCCTCCCCAAACTGAGGGGCCCAGAACTGGACACGGCACTCGAGGTGTGCCCTCAGCAGTGCTGAGCACAGGGGCAGAATGACCTCCCTGCTCCTGCTGGCCACGCAGTTCCTAATGCAGGCCAGGATGCCATTGGCCTTCTTGGCCACCAAGGCACACTGCTGGCTCATGTCCAACCGGCTGTCAACAGCACCCCCAGGTCCCTTTCTGCCTGAACACTGTCCAGCCACACTGTCCTCCATAAACCCACAGCTTCTGTGCCCAGAGGATGAAGTGGAAAGCTTGGATTTCATCGTTAGCAGGGTGCAAGCAGCTCTATCCTCTGTTTTATGGGGGGAAACCTGGAAGTGTGTCCCTGTGTGCCTGCCAGCAGGGATTAGCACCCCTGGGAAATGCAGGAGTCTCCACTGCCTTCCCGGGGGACCTGCTCACATCGCTCAGGAACGTGGCCCTGACCCTTACAAAGGGAGAATAAGCAAAGTTTTCAAGCCCAGATGAGATAAAGGCTGGAGTAACAGGGCCTGACTGCCTGGCTGACCCTGCTCTCCCAGCCTGGGTTATCCTGTGATCCCAAGTCAGGGAGTGAGGGATGGGTTAAAGCCTCCCAGGTGCTCAACACCAGCCAGACTTTGTGTTCAGGAGCTGGGGGTCTGGGGGTCAAACCCATGCCAGACTGAAAGGACCCGGTGCCCTGCCTTTGGGACTCCCCTTAACCAGGTAACCAGCACCCACTTCCAACCTAAAAACATCCTGTGTGATGAATTTGCTTTTTTCTTCCTGGAATTCCAGCTCAGCTGCACAAAGGGTGTGGTTTCAGCAGGAGATGGCAGTGGGTGAGGGTGCGTCCATTGTGTTATTTATCTCAGCAGGTCTTTCCCCATTTTTGCTGCAAATCGCAGTTTAGGCCACAGCTCTGCCCAAGTTGTTCAGTTTTAAAGGGGCTACATGCAGCATTCCAGCTGGAATATTTGGTTTAGGAGATGAAATCCCAAACTCCCAGAGGGAGGGTTGGCTCTGTGGTCCCAGCATTTGGTTAAACCTTTGGTCCTGGAAGTGTGTGAGCTCTGAGAATTCCCAGCACTGCTGGCTCTGGATCGTTCACTCCCACAGCACTTTTCCCTCGCAGCGTTCTGCCCCTGGAATCAGCTCATTCTTTGAGAATCCAAAATTTTCACTATAAAAACAGATTTCCAACTATTGTGGCTGCAAAAAGAGCTGGAAACCGTGATCTTATCTTTCCTAACACATGGGGAAATGAAGGCTGTAAAATGTGTTATTTCTTTAACCCTGCAACTTTGGAGACACGAGGCCAACAGGGCCCTGTGTGACACTGAGCTCCAGCAGAGATCTCCGGTTTAAAGATCTCTGTAACCCATTAGGGTGCAAATTTATAGAAGGAGTCGGGCTGGATAAAAACCAGGTGGAGTTTTAAGGTGAGTATTGCACTCGAGGAAGGGATTTTCATATTCTTTTATGAGCTCTGTGCCCGTGGCTTTTGGCCTGCAATGTGGGCGCTGCTGGGCTGTCACTCAGTGCCAGCTGGCAGGGGACAAGTGTGGGGAGATGAGGAGATGAGGGTTCTGGGGAAGGAAGCCAGGATGGATGGATGGATGGAAGGATGATGGATGATGGATGGATGTATGTATGTATGGATGGATGGATGGATGATGGATGGATGGATGAATGGATGGATGGAGGATGGATGGATGGATGGATGGATGGATGGATGGATGGATGGATGGATGATGGATGGATGGATGGATGGATGGATGGATGGATGGATGATGGATGGATGGATGGATGGATGGATGGATGGATGATGGATGATGGATGGATGGATGGATGGATGATGGATGGATGGATGGATGGATGGATGGATGATGATGGATGGATGGATGATGGATGGATGGATGGATGGATGGATGGATGGATGGATGGATGATGGATGGATGGATGGATGATGGATGGATGATGGATGGATGGATGGATGGATGGATGGATGGATGGATGGATGGATGATGGATGAATGGATGGATGGATGGATGGAGGGATGGATGGATGGATGATGGATGGATGGATGGATGGAGGGAGGGATGGATGATGGATGGATGATGGATGGACAGATGGATGGATGATGGATGGATGGATGGATGGATGGATGGATGGATGGATGGATTATGGATGGATGGATGGATGGATGATGGATGATGGATGGATGGATGGATGGATGGATGGATGATGGATGGATGGATGGATGGATGATGATGGATGGATGGATGGATGGATGATGGATGGATGGATGGATGATGGATGGATGGATGATGGATGGATGGATGGATGGATGGATGATGGATGGATGGATGGATGGATGGATGGATGGATGGATGATGGATGGATGATGGATGGATGGATGGATGGATGGAGGGAGGGATGGATGATGGATGGATGGATGATGGATGGATGGATGGATGGATGGATGATGGATGGATGGATGGATGGATGATGGATGGATGATGGATGGATGATGGATGGATGGATGGATGATGGATGGATGGATGGATGGATGGATGGATGGATGATGATGGATGGATGATGGATGGATGGATGGATGGATGATGGATGGATGATGGATGGATGGATGATGGATGGATGGATGGATGGATGGGTGATGGATGGATGGATGGATGATGGATGGATGGAGGGATGGATGATGGATGATGGATGGATGATGGATGGATGGATGGATGATGGATGGATGGATGATGGATGGATGATGGATGGATGGATGGATGGATGGATGATGGATGGATGGATGATGGATGGATGGAGGGATGGATGATGGATGATGGATGGATGGATGGAGGGATGGATGGATGGATGATGGATGGATGATGGATGATGGATGATGGATGATGGATGGATGGATGGATGGATGGATGATGGATGATGGATGGATGGATGGATGGATGGATGGATGGATGGATGGATGATGGATGGATGGATGGATGGATGATGATGGATGGATGATGGATAATGGATGGATGGATGGATGGATGGATGGGTGATGGATGGATGGATGGATGGATGATGGATGGATGGAGGGATGGATGGAGGGATGATGGATGCATGGAGGGATGGATGGATGATGATGGATGGATGATGGATGGATGGATGGATGGATGGATGGATGGATGATGGATGGCATCATGGATAGATGGATGGGTGGATGGATGGATGGATGATGCATGGATGGATGGATGGGTGGATGGATGGATGGATGGATGATGGGTGGCATCATGGATAGATGGATGGGTGGATGGATGGATGGATGGATGGATGAGGGTATGGGGAGGAGCCTCTGAAATGTGGGTTTCTGTTGCTCAGTGGAAGAGCCCAACCTCTTGAGGCAGACACTGCAGTGCTGGCTGGGGTTGTGTGAAATCCCAGCTGATCCTGCTGTGAAAATCCCCTCCCATCCCATTTTCCATGCCTTCCTGACTCTCTGTGAACGTTTGTGCAGTTATCGCCCCCTTTCTGAGCTCTTCCTTCAGGGCCAAACCCCACAACTCCCAAACTCTCACAGAAGACCAGGAGCTGCGGCTTTAAATCCCTCTCCCCCAGCCGAGGCAGCAGCAGGAGCCTCTCAAGCTGCCCAGAGCAGCAGCAGTGGTGGCTCTTGCTGACAGCAACCCCATCTTCCAGGGCTTTATATGTCTGACTGGAGACCTAATAAGTGCTGAATTGGTGTGTGATTTAATGAGGCGAACTTCAAAGCTGCTATTTCCACACCTAATTCACTCATCAGGACTAATAACTGCAATGGGTGGTGTGTTTTGGGGTTTTTTTTGTTTTGTTTTTTGTTTTTTTTTTTATTTCCTCCTAGCAATTTATTATTTACCCAGTTGCTTTACAGCTCCTAATTTAATAAGTGCAATAACCCAGGGGTACTGCTTCAGTAAGGAGGAGAAGCTGTGAAATCCAACAGTCTCTGCTCTGCTGGACACCAGAGCTCCCATTATGACATTTTAAACCCTTTATGGCATTGGCAAGGAAGAGATGTGGAGCTCTGTGCCTCTCCAGACAGCTCCATTCCCAAAGTGTGCCGGCAGCTGCTGGAAGGGGAGGATGGCAGTGCTGGATCTCCTGGGGATTTATGTCCTGCAGCCTGGCCAGGTTTAAGGGCATGGATGGGGCCAGAGGGCACCTGAGGGTGGCAAAGCACATCCCCTCTGGGCAGGGAGCTCATTTTTGGGCTCTCCTCATTCTGCCTCCCCCTTCCAGGGATGTGCATGAGGGAGCAGGGACATTGTCCCAGCCCAGTTCCATCCTGGGGGTCACAGTGATGGCCACAAACCCCACTGTGCCCTCTCTGGGGACTTTTAGGGGTCTAGAGGAATTGTTCTGGAGGGGACAGAAGTTTCTGGGATCCTTCCAGGGATGTGCAGGCAGCTCTGGGGGTGAGGGAGGGTGTCCAAAGTCCCCATGTGCCCAGAACAGGATAAACAAGAGCTCACTCTGCCCTGACACTGCCCTGACAGCTCGGGCACTGCTGGATCATCAGGAATTCCCCTTCACCTTTTTCCCACCGGGAGCATCCTGGAGGTCCTTCAGCTCCCTGGATCTCTTTGGATATTTTCCAGCCGTATCCTGGGGAGGAACCCGAGCTGAGCTGTGCCCCTGTGCTCCTCCTCAGGTGTGATTTCTCTGAGCTGCTGCGTTCAGAGCTGCTTGAAGCCCCATCCCTGTTCCCAACAACCCCCGTCCTTCCCCTTTCCCATTTCCCATCGCTGGCTCTCAAAGCGCTTTTGCAGACATTAAAGAGCTGTTCCCCAGAACCCCAGAGGCTGCGGCTGAGCCCAGCCTGCTCTGAAACGTTCCTGCTGTTGCTGTGATACCGGCTGGAGCTCGCTGCAGCCGCCAGCCTTTTTATTACAGCCTCGGCTCGCTCCGAGGTTAGGTCACCCCGCAGATCAAACCCAGGCAGGGATGTGGCCAGGCTGGGATCTCGCTGGGAGAGCCCGGCAGAGCCAGGGATGCTGCTTGGCATTCATCAGCCCTTCAGGCAAACTCACAGCCTCCTTTCCTGCCCTTGCACCATCCTTTCCCCCTGATTTTTTCATCCTCGGGGCACCGGCCGTGCTCTTTGTGCAGGTTTGAAAGAATTCCGGGTGTTTCACAGCCTCTCCGTTAATCAGGCACTTCTGGAGAAGGGGAAAATCCTAATAAACCTGCAGCAAGTTCCCCTGCTGCTAATTAGCAGCTGATCCATTTTCCTCTGGGTTGAAGTGGGAAAACAGCAGCGATCCCACATTCCTGGCCCATGAGCTGTTCCCAGCCAGGCAGCCCTGGGAGCATCCAAGGCAAAACCGCAGCTCGGTTTTCCTGCCTGTGGAGCACGAGGAAAAGGGGCTGTGTTTCCCATTTTGGGACTGCTGCTGCTCGGAGCCAGCACAAATTGCAGCCACATTTGGGGGGTGGGCAGGCATGGACCTGCCTGGGCTCCCAGCCATGGGGATGGGCTCAGCCAGGGAGCAGCACAAGCCACCTCCAGGCTGGGGGTGCATTCAGGGGCTCCAGATCCACCCAGGGGCTGCAGCTCTAAACAGGGGCTCCAGATCCAAACAGGAGTTCCAGATCCAAATGGGGATCCAGATCCAAACGGGGGTTCCAGATCCAAATGGGGCTCCAGATCCAAAAAGGGGTTCCAGGTCCAAACAGGTGTTCCAGGTCCAAACAAGGGTTCCAGATCCAAACATGGGTTCCAGATCTAAACAGGGGCTCCAGATCCACATAGAAACTCCAGATCCAAATGGGGCTCCAAATCCAAACAAGGGTTCCAGATCCAAACAGGGATTCCAGGTCCACACAGAGGCTCCAGATCCTCACAGAAACCCCTCAGCCCCCCCTGCACAGGGATGAAGAGCACAGGTGTGGTCAGCACGGAGGGCTCTGCAGGGCTGAGCCACTCACAGGGAGAAGAGCTCGATGTGCACAGGACCACGTCTGGTTCTGGCCTCACCACGGCAGCCTCGGGCTCTGCCAGAGCCAGAGCCACCTGGAATTCTCCCTCCCAGTCTCCCAGGCCCCAGCAGGGTGACAGAGTGGGGAATGGTGCACCTCACCAGGGTCTGCAGGCACCACAATCACGGAATCACAGAATCATTCAGGCTGGAAAAGGTTCCAAGACCATCGGGTCCAACCTTTGGCTGAGCACCACCGCAGCAACTTAGCCACGGCACTGAGTGCCTCAGTGAGATGTTTGCTGAGCACTGGGATGGGCACTCCAAACCCCCCTGGGCAGTTCCAAGGCCTGAGCCCCCTTTCCATGGGGAAATTCCTGCTGATTGCACCCTGAGCCTGCCCTGGCCCAGCCTGAGGCCGTTCCCTCTCCTCCTGTCCCTGTTCCCTGGAGCAGAGCCCGACCCCCCCGGCTGTCCCCTCCTGGCAGGAGCTGTGCAGAGCCACAAGGTCCCCCCTGAGCCTCCTTTTCTCCAGGCTGAGCCCCTTCCCAGCTCCCTCAGCCTCTCCTGGGGCTCCAGCCCCTTCCCAGCTCTGTTCCCTGCCCAGTGTCCACCCACCCCTCCAAGGACTGGCCACACTCTCCCTGTTCCTGCAGAGCAGTGATGGTGGCCTTGGGGCCATTCTCATCCCAAATCCCAGCATCTCCTGGGGCTGTCCCAGGCACGAGGATTCCCTGATGGCTTTGTGGGGTTCCCAGCCCAGTGGGGGTGTCTGGTGCACCCTCCAGCCATCTCTAAAGGGCAGCTTTGAGGGGATGTTGTTGGTGCCAGATGGAGTTAAGATGAGCTTGTAGGGATGAGGCAGGAAAAGATTGGCTTAGCAGGGCTGGGGGTGCTCGTGCCAGCTCCTCACAGCCCCTGTCAGGCAGGTGCGCTGGGCAGAGGCTTCTCTTGAGGAGAAATTAATGATTTTTCTGGAGCTCTAATGAATTGCCTGGGGAAGCTGTCGGTCACGCCAGGCACTGCAGCCCTGCTGCCCAGCAGCCCCCTGGGCAAGGAGCATTTGGGGATGCTGGGCAAGGAGCCAGGAGGGCACCGTGGGCCCCCACGGGGTGGCACCAGGATGGCCTGGAGGTGTCCCTGTTCCCTGGGAGTGGGGTTGGGAACAGGAGGATGGGGAGGAGAATCATTCTGGGGAAGAGAAAACCCTTGTGGGCTCTGCTGGTCCCACAGACAGCCCTGAGGACACCACAGAGAAGGGTTTGAGGCCAGGAGAAATAAAGCATGGGGGTTTGGGGTTTGCTGGCTGTTCCCCCAGCCCAGAGCACACAGCAGGTCACCCTGGTGGGCTCTGCCCCTCCCAGCAGCCCGCAGCCCTGGCACGGTGCTGTGGGGCTGGGAAGCCCCCAGACCCTCCCCTCTTTGATAATTATATTCCTCTAAGCAAAACAGAGCTCTTTTCCCTGCTCCTTTTAGCCCAGCAATGCCCCCAGGTCCCCCACGGGTGTCACCTCAGCCAGGGGGTCCTGCTGGGGCAGTGGGCAATGGGGGGAGGAGGAGGAGGAGGAGGAAGAACAAGAAGATTCCCCTTTCTGCTGTCCCTGTCCCTTCCTAGAGCTCCACCACAGGGCAGCTCCCCCGCACTCATGGAAGGGTCACCCCACACGAGGCTGGGGGGTGCTGGGGACACCATTTCAGTGCCACCCAAAGGAAGCTGTGGGGTGATGGGGTCACCATTTCTGTGCCACCCAAGACAAAGCTGAGGGGTGCTGGGGACACCATTTCAGTGCCACCCAAAGGAAGCTGTGGGGTGATGGGGTCACCATTTCTGTGCCACCCAAGACAAAGCTGAGGGGTGCTGGGGACACCATTTCAGTGCCACCCAAAGGAAGCTGTGGGGTGATGGGGACAACATTGCCATGCCATCTATGACACTGCTGTGGGAGGATGGGGACATCTCTGCAGTGCCACCCAAGACAAGGCTGTGGGGTGCTGGGGACACCATTTCAGTGCCACCCAAAGGAAGCTGTGGGGTGCTGGGGACACCATTTCAGTGCCACCCAAGACAAAGCTGAGGGGTGCTGGGGACACCAATTCAGTGCCACCCTCCCTGTGTGGCTGAACCAGAGCAGAGGGGCAGCAGCAGCAGCATTTTCAGTGCTTTCCCCGCTTCATCCCAGCAAATCCCTCCGTGGCTTTGGGGCCCGGTTCCCAGCAGGACACCCCAAAGCAGCACCCTCAGCCCCACCAGGAGAAGGAGATCCCCCCCTGGCCGGCCCGGGGATGCTCCCAGCCCCGCAGCACCCCCAGCTCCCTCTGCCACAGGAGCTGCCAGGTGAATTATGCGTGTCCACCGAGTGCCATCTAGTGGGATTTTATCTTACCGCCCATATTTCCTTCCAAAAAAAAAACCCAAAAAAACCCCTACATTTGCTTAAAAACCCCAGCGCTGTGCACGGATTGGATGCACGTCCGAGAGGAGAGCACGGACTAATTAATGCAAATTCTCCCTCCCGCTCGCTCTCCCGGCAGCTCCTTCCCAGCGGTGCTTTTGCAGCTCCCCTCCTTGCACAGTGTCTGAGATTCCCTGGCTCCAGCTCAGTCTAGATTTAGAGAAGAAAAACACTGCAGGTTTTTTAAGGGCCTGCAATTCAGGGGTGCCACGGGGTGGAGAACTTCAGTAAAATCTTGATCCTCTTGTAAAACCTTGATCCTAATGTAAAATTTTGATCCTAATGTAAAATTTTGATCCCACTGTAAAATTTAAATTCCCTTGTAAGGTCCAGAGGGGGTTTCTCCAGGAGCACCGTGTGTTCCTCAGTGTTGGTGGCACTCCACAGGACGTCTGGGGAGAGTCTGGCTCCTTGCAGCACATCCCTGCTCTGCTCTGCCTGTCCCTCCTTCGGGACCAACAGCAGGCAAAGCCTGATGCTTGTTATTGTTTTTATTATCCTACCTCCTGTTTATTCCAGCCTGGAGCCATTGCAGGGGGCTGGGAAAGTCTCTGCAGGGCTTTCCTGGCCCAGCTGTGCCCGTGGGGTCCCTGTAAGGTGTGGGGGACACGGGGCTGCACCCACAGCTCCTGCTTGGGAGTGCCAGGTCCGAGAGGGGAACACCACCAGCAGGGACAAGAGGGGACCAGGACTGGGAAAAAACTGGGAGAAACTGGGAGAAACACTGGTTGTCCCTTGGAAAATCCATGGATGTGCCCTGGGCTGGTGCCCACACGCCCCTGTGCTTCCAGTGGCACTTTGTGACCTCAAAGAGATGCAAATGTGCCCTTCAGCAGGAATAACAGTGACACTGCCTCAGTCTCTGTCCCTCTGTCACACAGCCCAACAGCTTTAGAAAAGATGGAATACTTTCTGTGGGGTCCTGTGAGGGATTTGGGGCTGGAAAGGGCCAGCCCTGTGCTCAGGGTCTGGTTTAAAGCTGCCAAAGGCTCAGCCCTTCAGACACACAGCCTGGAGGGAGGATTTTCCTGGGGTGCTCTGTCCTTGCCCTCCCATTTGCATCCTCCCAGCCCTGCCCACCAGCAGCTGTGGGTCCAGCTCCACCACCTGAAGGAGACGCCCCTTTCTGCTGTCCCTGTCCTAGAGCTCCACCACAGCGCAGCTCCCTGGCACGAGCCACTCGTGGAAGGGTCAAAACAAGATTTCTGTCACCCCACACGAGGCTGGGGGGTGCTGGGGACACCATTTCAGTGCCACCCAAGAGAAGCTGAGGGGTGCTGGGGACACCACTGCCATGCCACCCAAGAGAAGCTGTGGGGTGATGGGGACATCATTTCAGTGACACCCAAAGAAAGCTGAGGGGTGATGGGGACGCCACTGCCATCTATGACAATGCTGAGGGACTCTGGGGACACCATTTCAGTGCCACCCAAGAGAAGCTGAGGGGTGCTGGGGACACCACTGCCATGCCAGCTATGACAATGCTGTGAGGTGAGGGGGACATCACTGCAATGCCACCCAAAACAAGGCTGGGGGATGCTGGGGACACCACTGCCATGCCAGCTAAGAGAAGCTGTGGGGTGATGGGGACATCATTTCAGTGACACCCAAAGAAAGCTGAGGGGTGATGGGGACGCCACTGCCATGCCAGCTATGACAATGCTGTGGGACTCTGGGGACACCATCTCAGTGCCACCCAAGAGAAGCTGTGGGACCCTGGGGACACCATCTCAGTGCCACCCAAGAGAAGGCTGGCGGTGCTGGGGACACCACTGGGGTGCTGGGACACCGCTGGCTCTGGAGCCAGCTGTTCTCTGCTGGCTGGGCACAGAGGCTGGAGGAGGCTCCCCCGGGGAAAGGGATGCAGGAGATGCCCCGGGTGAGGGAGGGGTGCCTCCCTCTCCTCATGGAGAGCTGGATCCACCCCCAGAGCATCCCCCGGGCACAGGCAGGGCTGTGCTGCAGGGGGGGCACCTGGGGGTGCTGCTGATGCAGATTTGGTGTTATTTGGGTCTCCTGGTGATGAGTGTGCAGATAAACCCAGGGAGAGAGGTGGGTATCGATCCTTTTCCCTTCTCCGGGCTCACACGAGGTGTTTGTGGGTGGTGATTTGAGTAAGCAGTGAGTAAAATATGATTAATGCTCTCTAGGGCTGGCTCTGACAGACAGGCTCACCGGGCCCACAAAAGCAGCAGAAAGGACACTGCTCTGGCAGCTCCTCCTTTCTCATTTCATTCTGAAAGAAAATACAAGTTTAGGCTTCATTTTGAACAGTAACATTTGATCAGCTGATGATGATTTTTCTCCTGATTTTTAAGATTTCGGGATAAGCCAGTACCACAGGAGATGCCCAAATATGCTTTAAGAAATAAAGTTTTAGTTGGATTTGGGCCTTAGAGTTTTGCCCAAGATTGTGTTATAGATCACAGCACCTAAATCCTCAGATAGGCCTGGAGCCTGCAGGAGCCTCCCTGGGAAAAGGGATTTTATTTTTATTTATTTAGTTACTTTTTTATTATTTTTTAATTTTTATTCCCAGGATCAGCGCATGGCTCCACAGGGGCAATTCCTCCTCCTGTTCCTCTTGTGGGGTAAGAAAGGAGAAATTGTTCAATTTATCCCCAAGGAGTTCCCCTTCTCAGTGATAACGAGACAGGGGAGCACAGCCCCATCCTGCACGTGGGAGTCAGCACTATCCAAAATTATCCTGCCTGCTCCTAAATCACACCAGGAGCTCAGTGCAACGCCACAATCCAAGGGAAAATACCCCCCTGTTGACGTTTCTCTGGGACTTAAGGACTCCTTGGTGTCCTCCATCCCTGGTGGGCCCACGTGTGGTCCCCCCAGCGGGGCTGGGCTCCTGGGTGGGGTTTGCACTGGGGCTGGCTCAGGCTGTTGGGCACGGGCCATGACCCAGCGCTGTTTATGTGAACCAGATTCCAGCCTGGAGCACTCTGTTCTCCAGAGACCTCAGCCACAGCCAGCGTGGAAGCAGCAAAGGGGCCCTTTTGGGAATTGGGCCCAAGCAGAGGCAAAGCTGCTGCTGCTGGTCCGTGAATGGGGACTGATTGTGCCAAGAACTCCCCGCAGCACCACGAGGGGCTGGGCTGTGGAACCTCCCCCCAGGGGCCTCCTGGTGCCCAGCTCGGAGCCTGGAACCGGGGCTGGCACGGCAACGTGGGGAAGGGGCCCTGCCTGGGACCAGCTGCTGGCATCTGGGACAACAGAGCACCTGGGGGGGACCTGCAGGGACAGCAGGGCATCCAGGGGGGGCCTGCAGGGAGCAGGGACACACAGAGCACCCAGGAGGGACCTGGAGGGACAGCAGGGACACACAGAGCACCCAGGGAGACCTGGAGGGACACACAGAGCACCCAGGGGACCTGCAGGGACACACAGAGCACCCAGGAGACCTGCAGGGACACACAGAGCATCCAGGGAGACCTGCAGGGACACACAGAGCATCCAGGGGACCTGCAGGGACACACAGAGCACCCAGGGGACGTGCAGGGACACACAGAGCACCCAGGGAGACCCGGAGGGACACACAGAGCACCCAGGAGGGACCTGGAGGGACACACAGAGCACCCAGGGGGACCTGGAGGGACAGCAGAGCACCCAGGGAGACCTGGAGGGACACACAGAGCACCCAGGGGGACCTGCAGGGACAGCAGGGCATCCAGGGGGGACCTGCAGGGAGCAGGGACACACAGAGCACCCAGGAGGGACCTGCAGGGACACACAGAGCACCCAGGGAGACCTGGAGGGACACACAGAGCACCCAGGGGGACCTACAGGGACACACAGAGCACCCAGGGAGACCTGGAGGGACACACAGAGCACCCAGGGGGACCTGGAGGGACACACAGAGCACCCAGGAGGGACCTGCAGGGACAGCAGAGCATCCAGGGGGGGTCTGCAGGGACAGCAGAGCATCCAGGAGGGACCTGCAGGGACAGCAGGGCATCCAGGGGCAACCTGCAGGGACACACAGAGCACCCAGGGGATCTGCAGGGACAGCAGAGCACCCAGGGGACCTGCAGAGGGCTCCTGGCTTTGCCTCTGTGTGACACAGCCTTCCTTCGCTCTTGGGATCACTGGCTGGACAAAGCTCCCAGACCTACAGAGAACAGAACAACATCAGCAGAGGAGGGTGAGAACCTCCACGGCCTTTTTGCATCCTCAGGACCCTGTGAGTGCAAAGGAGTGCTGGAAACAGGGTGGGACAGGGACCTGGGGCTCCAAACTCAGCCCAGGGTGGCTTTGAGCGGCCCAGAGAAGGTGCCTGGTGTCCCTGAGGTGGGGTGAGCAGTGGGGCACTGAGCCTGGCTTCACTAATCCCAGCCTCTTCCTCGGCTCATCCCTGCTCACTCCCAGCTGCTGCTGCAGCTTGGTGCCTCTCCAGTGCACAGAAGGAAGGGCCCTGACCCGAGGGCTGCCTGGCTGGGGGAATGAAGCCGGGGTTGATCCATGGTTGGGAATGTTTTGGGTACAAGCAGGCTGTGGGCACGGGGTCACTTTCCCCAGTGAGCTCCACGGTGCTGGTGGAACAGCTCTGCCCTGTCGCTCTGGGGCCAGGCCAAAATACAGGGGGAAAGAGCAGGAAAATGACCCAAAATGCTGGAAAAGCCCTGACTGATGGGCACAGGGAGAAGTGTCGCCACTGCAGATGGATGGGGCCAGGGCTGGGAATCTGCCTGGCTTTCCAGGGAGGGTCTCCTGGAGCTCTGCTGCCTGTCCCGCGCTGTGACGCCCTGCAGAGCCCACGCTGCCACCCGCAGCCAGGACACGTCGCAGGCTCTTTTTCGGCTGCCTTGCATCACCGGGATGGAGCAGGCAAACAAGAAGCGTGTCATGGAGCGGGGAACGTGAGCAGGGCGATAACTCAGCCGCCGGGGAGTGAGGCAACAGCTATTTATAGCCGGCAGATTGCTAATAACTGGCACGGGGAAGCCTTCAGCGGCTCCGTGCGCCTCATTCACACCTCCCACAGAGGAGACAAAGCCGCTCTGCTCCGTCTGAAGCGCTGCCAGCCCGCTGCCATCTGAGCCAGGCACCCAGCCCCAGCTCCCGCAGCTCCGCTACCCCGAGCACGTCCAGGATCCACAGCGCGCTCAGCCCCCGTGGACTGATGAACCCAGGGGATGTCGGTGCTGCCGAATTCAGCATCCACCCCCCCGCAGACCCCCGAGACCCCCAAATCCTCTTCCTCAGGCGGGAGCTGGTCGTTCACCTCCGGTGTTGTGGCTCCTTTTCCTGCTCAGCCCCCCTGGGCTGACCCCAGCTGTCCGTGAGCTGAAGGCTGAACTGTCTCTGATGTCAAAATTCGACTTGTTTAGGATTTTTTTTTTTTCTCTCATGGCAGTTCTTAATTGCTGTATAAATAACAGCAGTCAAACACAAAATAATATATAAATATATATAAAATTATATAATAATATAATAATATATCAAATATATATAATAATTACATAAATAGTATTTTTTAGATACTGTAAATGTTTAAATTTAATAATTTTTCAAATTGTGTGTTCTATCAGCTTTGTGCAGTGTCCCAGCAGTAAATGAATGAATGGGAGATGAGAATGAACCCACCTGGGTTCCATGCCCTGAGCTCCTGGAATTGGCAGGGCAAGGTCACGTTGGGGATTGTATCAGGGATGGCAAAGGTGTGGCATCTTCGCCCTGGAAGGGACCTTAAATCCCATCCAGTGCCACCCCTGCCATGGCAGGGACACCTCCCACTGTCCCAGGTGCTCCCAGCCCCAGTGTCCAACCTGGCCTTGGGCACTGCCAGGGATCCAGGGGCAGCCCCAGCTGCTCTGGCAATTCCAGCCCAGCCCCTCCCCATCCTGCCAGGGAACAATTCCCAATTCCCAAGATCCCATCCAGCCCTGCCCTCTGGCACTGGGAGCCATTCCCTGGCTCCTGTCCCTGCAGGCCTTGTCCCCAGTCCCTCTGCAGCTCTCCTGGAGCCCCTTCAGGCCCTGCAGGGGCTCTGAGCTCTCCCTGGAGCCTTCTCCTCTCCAGGGGAGCACCCCCAGCTCTCCCAGGCTGTGTTTGCTGATTTAGGTTCTGACTCAAGCTCTGCCCTCTGGAAATTTCACTGCCTTCCCCAGGGATTCTCAGGAGACACAGCCTGGAGTGACCCAGGAGGGACAGGCCAGCTCTGCTGTCCCTGTGCCAATCCTGTCACAGCTGTGGGGACACCTCCAGGGCAGGGAGAGCTGGGCTGGGCACAGGGCGGGTGCCACAGAGATCTCCTGGGTTTGGGATGATTTATCATGGAATCACTGGGGCTGGAAAAACCCTCTCAGACCATCCAGTCCAACCATTCCCCCAGCATTTCAAAGCCACCCACGCCCCCAGGTGCCACATTTACCTGTCCTTTGAACACTTCCAGGGATGCTGTTCCCATCCCTGCCCCGGGCAGCTGTGCCAGGGCTGGGCAACATTTTCATGTGAAGAAAATTTTCCTAATATCCCATCTAATCTCCTCAGAGCTTGCTTTCCAGCCCCTCCAGAGTGGGTATTTTTGCAAATCAGGTGTTTATACCTAAAATAGTCAGTCTGTGCCTTGGTGGTGGGCAGGAGACACCATCAGAGGGGGTCAAGGGAAGCCTTTCCCAGCCCTATCCAGGGATTTCTGTGCTGAGGTGGCTGAAATCTCCTCTTCCCTACTGGCTCTTTGGGTGGTTCAGGGCTTTGTGTCACCCCAAAAAGCCCCTCGGGCTGCATTTGTGGCTGCCAGGTGGTGGCAAGTGACCCTTCCCCGCTCCAGGAGTGGCTGAGCTCCAGCTGGCAGCCCTGGGCATTGCTCCGAGGTGCTGAGTTAGGGATGGCTGAGCTGGGAGGAGGCTCCAGCAGGGAGGGACTGAGGGCAGTGCTGGCAGAGAGTGCCCCGAGCCCGAGGTGTGGGGCTGGAGCTGCTCCCAGGAGGGGCTGTGGGGCTCAGCGTGGCTCCCTCTGCCCCTTGGCCAGAGCACTTCCCACATCCTGGCAGATTACTGGGGGTTCCAGCTGCACTGTGCCCGTTTTCCTGGTCCCTCAATCTTGGCCAGGCTGAAGGAACAAAGCAGGAGCAGATTCCAGGGCAGGACTGTCCCGGGCTGGAGCAAAGCAAACACTGAACATCGTTTATGAGACCCCCCAGGGGGCTTCTGCCTCCTTAGGGCATCCCCTGGGGATTGATATTGATCTTCCTGAGATTCCTCCAGCTCTTCTGAGCTTCTCATTACCCTGAGAGGCCCGGACTGCGGCAGGTCCCTTCTCATCCTCCAAAGAATTCCCCCCTGCCCTACTCCAGGGAGCATCAGGGCTGATTTAAACCCCAGGGTTTGCATTCCAGCGGCCAGGGAAGCCCCACAGGGCACCCTGTGAGCCTGGAAAACCTGCAGGAAATGCCTTTCACCTTGGGGTGGCTGTTGGAAGGGGGAAAGGTGACATTTCCAGAAAGCCACAGCAGGAGCACAAGTCCAGAAATGCTCTCCCCATGCCGGAGAGTGATCCAGGTTTGGGGTTCATGGAATCACAGACTGGTGTGGGTTGAGAGGGACTTGAAAGATTTTCTCCTGCCATGAACAGACAAATCCATCCACCTGAGCGGGTAGTTTTGCAAATCAGGAGTTTATACCCAAAATACTCAGCCTGTGCCTGGCTGTGGGCCGGAGGCACCGTCAGAGGGGTCAGGGGAACCTTTGCCAGCCCCATGCAGGGATTCCTGCCAAAGGACAATGCCCAGCCTCCCTGGCCTGCCCATGAACCATGCCAAGGGCTGCTGTTAAAAATAGGTTGGAAACGTTTGTAAAATATTTGATAATTGTTGAGCATGTACTGTTAATTTGGTTATGGTAAAAGGGGTTTAAAGGGGTGGTTGTCAGAAATACAGGACTCTGTGTACCTGTTATGGTTTGATCTAGGTGTAATGTTAGTGTCTTTATGAAAATACACTTTTTAAAATGAGTGCTGTGAGATTCTTCTAAAAATTCTCTACTTTTAACTTTCTATATTCTCAAAAACATATCTAATACTTTCAGTAATTACTCTAAATATTAATATTTAAACTTAACTACTAATTAATTTAACTCTAACTTCTTAAAAAAATTCACTTTTTTATTAAACTATAACAGTACCATATTACACCTAAGTAAAGCGCACCGCCCCCAGTGGAACAAGCCAGCCTGGACAGAACTGCCATGGGCCAATCAAGCGCCTTAAACCTTCATGCAAATGAAGGATCCAAACAGAAACCAATCCAAAGGGACAAAAAACAGGATAAAAGGGAGCTTCCGACCCACTGAACCCGTGCTGCCCCACCTGGAACGTCGGGGCCATCGCTGCTCAGCAGACCCAGCGCCAGCGCCGCAGCGTCCTCGACGGGAGCGCTCCTGCTCAGCCCGGACGAGCCCCCTTGCTTTAGGCCTTTCTTTTATTATAATAAATGCTGAAATCACTTTCAGTACCGGGAGTGTGGTCCCGTTTTTAACACAGCTGGAGTGAGGGCAGGGCAGGATCAGGAATTGAGGAGCTGGGAAGCTGCTGAGGAGCGGCAGGCACAGGAGAGCAACAGCAAAGGCTGCCTGCACAGGTCTTTGTCCACTTCAAAATGGGAAAAAGGCGCAGAGTTGATACCTTGGGCTTTAAGTTTTTCTGTCCTGGTTTGGTGTGCAGCTTTTAGCTTTAGAGGAAGAGTTACCAGGATTTTTTCACAGGGTGGTGAAGACAAAACAATCCTCTAGGAACAGGATGGGGATAAACTGATACCTCTGGATTTAAGTTTTTCTGTTCTGCTTTGGGGTGCAGCAAATTTTAGTTTTATATTCATGTTACTAGGGTCTTTTCACAGAACAATCCTGTTCTAGCTGGAGACTCAAGGACAATCTCTGCAAACTTCAGGCCCAAAGCACAAACAACGTGAGAAGAGTAGGGCGGGCAAGCAAGCAAGGAGGATGAAACTATTAATTAAGTTAACTCCTATATGCAAATGGACTAAAACTTATGAAAATGTGAGATCTTGTGACCAAGCCCTCTTTTGCTTCCATCTTGGAGCCATCTGGGTACTGCCAGGGTGTGGCCTTTGAAGGCTCTTCAATAAATCTCCACTTTATTCCCCATCTAGCCTCTGTTCCAGCTCCGCAAGGCATCAGGGTGAGGAAAGGAACCACACTGAGATTTGCCGCTCTGGGGAAGGCTGGAGCTGGGCAGGGATGGTTGAACCAGTGCACTTTGTCATCAATAAATGGGAACGGAATCACCATTTCCTTCCCTTCTCCACTAAACTTCTGCTTTCACCAGGGTTTTTTGGCGATTCAGTCGCCTGTGAGCTTCAGATCCTCCTCCCCTGAGGGACTCCGACACACCTGGTCACAGAAATGAGCCTTCAGCCTTTTGGTCAAACCACAGGTGAGCGCAGCACCCCACAGGTGAGTGGAACACCCCACAGGTGACTGTGACACCCCTCAGGAGAGTGTGACACTGCCCAGGTGAGTGAACACCCTACAGGTGACTGTTACACCCCCAGGTGAGTGTGACACCCCACAGGTGAGTGCAGCATCATACAGGTGACTGTGACACCCCCCAGGTGAGTGCAGCACTGCACAGGTGAGTGTGACACCCCCCAGGTGAGTGAACACCCCCCAGGTGAGTGTGACACCCTACAGGTGAGTGTGACACCCCACAGGTGAGTGTGACACCCGCCAGGTGAGTGTGACACCCCCCAGGTGAGTGTGACACCCCCCAGGTGAGCACACCACCGCAGATCTGTCCCTCCCCGCCCGTGCCTCTCATTCCTGCCTGCCCGCACCTCGGAGCCGGTGATGTCACCCGTGACCCTCCCGGGAAAACCTCGCAGTTCTCCCGATGCCAAAGCCGCCTTTTGTCAGCCCGGCACGTCCGAATTTCGGCTGCCAGAGAACAAAGAGTCCCCGCGATTCCTGAGCGCTGAGTCACCCCCAGTCACTCGAGAGCCGTGACCAAAATTGGTGCAGAGAAGGTGCCAAGCAGTGGCGTGCGCTGGGATTTGCATATCAGCGAGCTGGAGAGGGCCCGGGGCACGCAGCGCTCACCCAAGAGATGCTTTTGTTCGCTCCTGGGAGTGTTTGCAAAGTCCCAGCCTTCCCCAAAGCGCCGTGGATAATCCTCCCATCTGGCCTGTCCTCCCAGGAGCTTTTATCCTCTCTCAGAGCTTTATGTCAAGGCCAAACGAAGCATCTCAGTGGATTAAAATCCTTTTGTGTTTTTGGGTTGACCACATGGAGGTGTTTGCCTCTTGACAGCTGAGGAAGGTGGTGCTGTGAAAGGCTCCCGTGGCTCTTCTCACACCTACGTGCTGGGGAGCATCACCCTGGGGAGGTTCTGCTGCGCCTTTGGCTGCTCCAGGTCTGCTGCAGGACGGGCCGTTGCCAGCACCAGGAGCCCACAGAGGGTCTGTGAGGAAACACCAACATCTGTGAGGTCCTGAAAGCTACTGCAGCCCCCAGTGAGGGTCCTGTGGTGGGATCACAGAGCCACAGAACATCCTGAGCTCAAGGGACCCACCAAAACCATCCAGTGCAGCTCCTGGCCCTGCCCAGACCCCCAACAACCCCACCCTGGGCATCCCTGGAGCTCTGGCAGCCTCGAGGCCGTGCCCATTCCCTGGGGAGCCTGGGCAGTGCCAGCACCCTCTGGGGGAAGAACCTTTCCCTGAGCTGCAGCCTGAGCTGCCCTGGCCCAGCTCCAGCCGTGCCCTGGCTGCTGTCCCTGTCCCAGAGCAGAGCTGGGAGCTGCCCCTCAGGAGAAGATTCCCTGCAGCAGCCACAGGTGCACCTCCAGAAAGAATTCAGGTCATCACCTCCAGGCTGCATCTCCAAATTCTCCTCTAAAACTGGCTGGAGAGCTCCTCCCATAATTATTTGTTTCTGAGTTAGGATTTAGGCTTTACAGCTGTACATGAAAGCTACACAGACTAAGAAGCCTCCTTTCAAACCAGGCAACCCCAGAACCTGGGATTTCCAAGAGTATTTTAGTAAGATTTGCAATCCTATTCCTACGTCTGGTGCTGATGCACTTCTGAGGTCAGCTGATATCCCAAAAACCAGTGCTGCACCTCAGCCTGGGATTCTGTTTGGCTTGCACAGGGTGACAGGGTGTAGAAGCTGGAGCTGAGGGCACTGCACTGACCCCAGGGCTGGAGCCCCTCTGGAGCCAGGCTGGGAGAGCTGGGGATGCTCCCCTGGAGAGGAGAAGGCTCCAGGGAGAGCTCAGAGCCCCTGCAGGGCCTGAAGGGGCTCCAGGAGAGCTGCAGAGGGACTGGGGACAAGGCCTGCAGGGACAGGAGCCAGGGAATGGCTCCCAGTGCCAGAGGGCAGGGCTGGATGGGATCTTGGGAATTGGGAATTGTTCCCTGGCAGGGTGGGGAGGGGCTGGGCTGGAATTGCCAGAGCAGCTGGGGCTGCCCCTGGATCCCTGGCAGTGCCCAAGGCCAGGCTGGAGCAACCTGGGATGGCTCTGGATGACTCTTAGGGTCCCTCCCAACACAAACCACGTTTCCATGATCTTTCCTTCTTCACCATCCGTGTGACCTCCTCCTGCTGTGACACCCCACAGGTGAGTGTGACATCCCCCAGCTGTCTGTGACATCCCCCAGGTGACTGTGACACAGCCACCTCCAGCAGTGGCATTGTCCCCGTGGTGCCTGCTCCAATCCCTGGGACACAAACCCTGGGAACAGCTCGAGCAGCAGGTCCTGCTGTGCCAGGGCAGCTCCGTGGTGCCCCGGGGTTGCAGGGCTGGGTGGGGAATTCTGCAGCTGCAGGAACGTGAGCTCTCAATGAACTGTCACCCGAGGAGCCTCGTGCTCGCTGAGTTTGGGCTTTCATCACCTGCCTGCAGCACACAACCCCTTCCTTAGCTGGCATCTGTCACCAGGCAGATAAATCAGCTGCCTGCCAGGGCTGCCACGATTTTCACACCTCTCTCATTAACCCAGGGCAGGTCCTCCCTCCTCCCCAGCTCATCCCTCCAACATCCCGGGCCCAGGCTCTGCTGCTTCATGTCCAGGCAGCCACAGCCCAGCAGGCATTTGCTGCTGCCTGCAGCTCCCTGTGCAGAGCAGCCCCGATGGCTGGCTCTGAATTTCAGAGGCTGGAGCCCCAAAACCACGGGGGTTTGAACAAAAAAGCAGGGCAGGGGGTGGCTGAGCCAGAGCTGAGCACCCAAAGCATTCACAGCCTCTCTTGGGACCTAACTCCTGTCCCAGGAGCAACCTGGGATAGTGGAAGGTGTCCCAGCACATGGCACGGGGTGGGATTGTGTTGGAGTTCTGGATGCAGGGAATTGGAGCCTTTCTGTGCTGCCAGGCACTGACCCCCAGGAGAACTCTGCACTGACCTGAGGCCGTGGAGAAGCTTCCAAAATGGAATGGCAGAACTGGGATTGTGGGGGTGGAGTTTGAACAGAAGTGTGTGATGTCACAGAGTGGAAAACTTGGAGTTTAAGGGTTTAGAATACAGTAATAGATATGGGGCAAGATGGAGGTTTTGGGGTGGAGGCTGGGCCTTCTCCTTCTCCTTCTCCTTCTCCTCCATGGGTTTGGGTGGTTTTGTGGCATTGGATAAAAAGCCCACATTGCAGGGCACGGCTGGTTGGTTATTGGGTTAAAAGTGAAAAGAATTTAGGTGTCATTTCTTAACTGGACAGTTTAGCCTTAAAAGACTTTGTAACAGGAAATAGTTGGCCATTTTTGTGCCTTGTTAGTGAAGGACTGCAGAACTCACTGCTGTGAGACTAACACAGGTAAGAAATAATAAAAACCTGAGTCTGAATGCGAACCATCGAGTGCCTTCAATCCTGATCTTGACAGAAGTAGAAAAAGGAAGCTGAAAACTGGCAGGATTGGATGAGTTTTAAGGTTCCTTCCAACTTGCCAGGGCAAATGTGAACAGTGGGCTCTAAAGCTGCTCCTGGAGGAGCCCTTTCCCTCTTGCTGTGCCCAGAGAACACCTGGAATCCCTCTGGGAGCATGGGGAGAGCTCCCAGGCTGTGCTGGAGCTTCCAGGGCACTCACAGAAAGGAAAAGTTGACTTTTTGTGCCTTCCACACTAAGTCAGATCAAAGCAGGGTTTGGAAAGGCTTTTCTGAAATGACCTTTGTGCAGCAGCCAGGCCTTCACAGGCCACAGACAGTTGCAAAGGTTCTGGTTCTGGCCTCCAACACTTCTGGGTTTGGAGCGCCCTGGCTGACACCTCCAAAGGCACATCCCTCTGGGTCCCCACCTCTGGGTGCTCAAACCCCTGTCACACACACTCTTGGCCAGGTTTTTTGCTGTGGATGGTCTTTCAGACACATCTCTCTTGTCCAGGCTCTTGGGCCCTCCTTGATGTAGGCTCCTGCTAAAAGTCTTGGGTTCTGAGGAGCAAAAATTGCCCTCTGGCAATTCCAGCCCAGCCCCTCCCCACCCTGCCAGGGAACAATTCCCAATTCCCAAGAACCCATCCAGCCCTGCCCTCTGGCACTGGGAGCCATTCCCTGGCTCCTGTCCCTGCAGGCCTTGTCCCCAGTCCCTCTGCAGCTCTCCTGGAGCCCCTTCAGGCCCTGCAGGGGCTCTGAGCTCTCCCTGGAGCCTTCTCCTCTTCTAAGATCTTTCTTCCCTGTACTCAATTTCCCCCTTCCTTTCATGGGCAATGAAACCCCAGGACTGAGGTCCCCTGCGCTCCTGTGGAAACCTTGGCTTTTAATTCCAACACTCTCCCCCTCGCTGGGGCTGCCGAGGGGAGGGTGTGTCCCTGTTTTCCTCGACTGGATCGGGGAAAATGGCTTTGAACTGAAAGAGGGTGGGATTTAATATCAGGGAGAAATTCCTCTCTGTGAGGGTGGGGAGGGGCTGGGCTGGAATTGCCAGAGCAGCTGTGGCTGCCACTGGATCCCTGGCAGTGCCCAAGGCCAGGCTGGACACTGGGGCTGGGAGCATCTGGGATGGTGGGAGGTGTCCCTGCCATGGCAGAGGTGGCACTGGATGGGATTTAAGGTCCCTTCCAACCCAAACCATTCCGTAATTCCATGAATTTCCACCATCAATCAACTCCAAGGAGTGATAACACCCAATTACCTTTAATTAGCAGCCTGATCATGCAAGGCTTTCCCCAGACCTCATCTTCAGCAGCTGCTCAAGCATCCCCTCACCAGACTGACTTCTCCTGGTGCCTCCAACCCTGTGGGCACCAAACTGGAACCACCCACCCTCCCGACCTTGCAGTGCACCTGCAAACACCTTCTGCCCGCTCTGCTGCGGAATTCCCGCGGGGATTTGGAGGCACAGGAGATTTCCCAGGGCCTCTGTGTGTGTGGAATGAGTGTCCACGTGGAATGAGTGTCTGTGTGTAATGAGTGTCCACGTCTCCAGCAGTGCTGGATTTAGCTCAGGCAGCCAATTCCTGCTCCCTTCTCTGCAGATGAGGGAGCACACACACTCACACACTCACACACTCACTCCTGTCATGAAAACTATTTTTGTTCTGTCTTGTTTTGTTCTCTTACACAATAAAACCCCTGCTGGCTCGAAGCCCCCTCTGCTCAGCGAGGAGAGAGAAGCACAGGTTGGGCCAACCCCTCTGCAGGAGAGACAGCCTGCAGGGATATCCTGTCTGCACTGCTCCTGGCGTTAGGCTCAGGATGGCAGTCGGGTTTTGGGGATCCATCTGTGACAGACGAGTGATGCCATGGTTGACTTTCACAACCAAAAGGCAAATATCCTGTATCTATGTTAAGTTTTATAGATTTACAGTTGTGTTTTACCCCCCTTGCGTTGCTCTCAGGGCTGCCCTGGGTTTGGGACATTTGGGAGGGTGGGCTCGTTACCATGGCAACAGCTGCCCCCAGTCAGGATGTCAGGCAGTGATCTCCAGCCCTGGGCAGCCAAGGAGGAGTCGATGGACAGAACCTTGGGAGGGGCCAAAGGGTTAAAAGGTGAAACCTCCACTGTGTGGGTGAGCACATGGTGGGGAAATCCTCTGCTCCTGGCGCTGTGATATTTTCTCTATTCAGCCTTCTGTTGTGTTTTTGATCAGGTTTTAATAAACCTTTTACATTTCTGGAAGTGAGTAGCATTGCTCACACACCCAACCCTCATCCTGCTCGCCAGCATTACCAGAGTTTGTGCTGCTGAACTCCTTCCCAGAATGTCACCAACCAACGGGGACAGGGGAGAGCAGCCCGAGCTCGGGGCAGTGCCAGGCCCATGAGGACGTGCACGTACCCCGTGCAGGGTGTCTGCCCGCGGTGGCACCGGGCCCGGGCGGTGACAGTGGTGTGGGGAGGAATGCCAGCGCCGGGAGCCCAGGGCACCTCCAGCGTTAGGTGGCACCTCAGGTTTTAGGTTTCTCAAGGATGCCTCATGCAAGGCTGGAGTGCTTAATCCCCTCTGGCTCGAGCTCTGTGGACACGGGAGCTGCTTGTGCACGAGCCCTGTGGAGCCTCCCGCACTGGGCGTGCCCCACTCTCTGTTTTTTTGGCAAGGCCTGGCCCATTAGGCATGTGCAGGGCTTGCCAAAGCCACACAAAAGAGGCAGAGCCGAGCCCTCAGACGTGTGTGAGTGCAGCAGCCTCAAAGCCTGGCGGTTACAGCGCTTCCCTGGGCTGGGGGAGAGGCCAGGTGGGAATTACCTCACCTTCTTCGTGCCCTGGCTCTTCCAGAGCCCCCTGGGAAGGAGAAATGAGGTTTTCAGGCATGGGATTGTTGTGTCTTTCCTTGGGGTTTGCACAAGTAACTAAATACTGGCTGAAATAGAAGTTTGGGAGTAAATGAGCTACTGGGTGGAATGAGAAGAGACCTTGAGATCTCTTTATTCCAGAACTGCTCATTTACCCTGGGATTAATGAGTTCTGGTGTTGAGCATCTGGAGAACATTCCCAGTTCATATTCCCCTGGTCCATAACCCCATCCTTTGCATTTCCCACTGATTTAGGCAGCTCTGCTCAGGCTGGGCCTTCTTTGAGCCCTGACCTGTGGATTTACCATGTGACACAAAAGCAGCTCTGAAAATCCATGTTTCTAAAGCATCCTCATCTTGCCGTGCTGGCAGGAGAAGCCTCAAATTGAAAATTCTGTGTTTTGGCCTTTCCCAGGGCTCTGGAGAAAGAGCAGCAGGAAGAAATGGGGCTGAACCTCACTTTTCCAAGGAGGTGGATTTACAGTGCGGGGTCATCACCAGTTTAGAAAGTTTGACAATTTCTGTCATGAGGGACGAGGGTTATTGAGGAGAGAGGAGTGGAGTGGATATTTGGGTCTGGGGAGAGCAGCGAGAGGAACATCTGAGCTGCAGAGGTGACACCCAAGCCCAGGGGACAAAGGGACACAGGTGATGCCTCAGGTTTAGCTTTTCGGTTTTTCAGATTCTGTGCTGCTTTAGTGGGTCTGGGCTTCATATTATGGGATGGTGAGCTCTCTGCACAGAGCAGGGACACAAAACAATTCCTGCTCTAGCTGGGGAACAAATGATCCAAACCTCAGGCCCAGGAGCACAAACAGCGTGGGCTGGAGAGAGAAAAACAAGCAGGATGGGAGTGCCTGGGCTAAAGCTGGAATGGGACAATGAACTGCAAGGTGCAAATGGAGCAGAGCTGATCCCAGTGAGAGCCCCCGGGAGCGCTCGTGCATTTTGGGACCATTTTGGTTCCTCTTGGGTGCAGCCCTGGCTGGGCTCTGGTGCTGCCCAAGGTGGATCCATGGAGGAGATCCTTTAATAAATCCCTGCTTTATTCTTTAGTCTCTGTTCTAGGTCAGCCTTCCCAAGGCATCACAGGGACTGAGCTGGGGCCGTGCAGGAGCAGGAGGGAGGCTCTGAGGGGAAGGGGGAGCCGTGCTGGGAGCAGTGTGGGGGCAGCTCTGGGCCCTCAGGAGCTGAGCTCAGCACAGGGCACTGGGGATTAGGGAAGGGCTTGGCATTATTTGGGTTTCGGTGAAATTATCCAGAATTTCCTTAGGAAAAGCCTGAAAAAAGGAGGCAGGGGCCACTCCAAGGATGGCTGGATTTTCTGATGCTTCCTCCAGCTGCTTGACAATGTGATTTAAGGAGGCTGTTCCCTGCTTCCAGCACTCAAAGCTGCATTGGGTTCTACGTTTCCATCGGGATTGGATGCCAAGAACCCCCTGGACCTCCTGGATGGGCTGGGACTGGCCCTGTCAGCCCCCCCCGGGCGTGGCCCTGCACCCTGAGCACAGAATCAGAACTGGCAAGGTTGGAAAAGCCCTCTAAGATCCACTCCAGCCATCAGCCCATGGCTCCACAAACCACATCCTTACATTTCTGGGACACTTCCAGGGCTGGTGACCCCACCAGGGGGGACAGCTGGGATCTGTGGTGGGGGCTGAGCTTCCCCCACTGCAGGAGCCTCAGGATGTGGCATCAGCTGGGCCCCAGGTAGGTGAAACAGCTGGGGGAAGGTTTGGGTTTGCCCCAAGCTGACAGTGGATGTGGCCTCTGAGCTCTAAGGGAGGAGTCTGGGGGGACTGAGAGGACTTTTGGGTTTTCAGCTCCCCCAGGGCCGAGCTTGTCCCTCAGCAGGTGGGACCGTGGGATGTGCAGGGAATGCTGAGCAGCAGGAATGTGCATCCCCACATGATTCATGCCAGAGAGAACCACCCTGCAAGCACAGCCAGGGCTATTTTGAGGAATCCCTGAGATTATAAATAGTAAAAAGCCCATGGGGAGCTGAATCCTCTCACCTCCTCTGTTCTAATCTTGTTTTCTCCCTGCTTTCCTTTATCTCCAGTGACAAAGGAGGTGGTTTGTGGCATCCAGGGGATGTCAGACATAACTAAAGCGTGGCCTTCAGAGGAAAACCACCCAGAGCAGCCCCAGGCTCCTGCCCAGCAGCTCCTGATGGAAAACTGCTCCATCAGCTGGGGCTGGAGAGCTCAGAAACACCACAGCAGCCAGGGAATTCCTGGAGTAAAGAGAGAAAACAAGATTCCTCTCTCTTCTCTTCTCTTCTCTTCTCTTCTCTTCTCTTCTCTTCTCTTCTCTTCTCTTCTCTTCTCTTCTCTTCTCTTCTCTTCTCTTCTCTTCTCTTCTCTTCTCTTCTCTTCTCTTCTCTTCTCTTCTCTTCTCTTCTCTTCTCTTCTCTTCTCTTCTCTTCTCTTCTCTTCTCTTCTCTTCTCTTCTCTTCTCTTCTCTTCTCTTCTCTTCTCTTCTCTCTTCTCTTCTCTTCTCTTCTCTTCTCTTCTCTTCTCTTCTCTCCTCTCCTCTCCTCTCCTCTCCTCTCCTCTCCTCTCCTCTCCTCTCCTCTCCTCTCCTCTCCTCTCCTCTCCTCTCCTCTCCTCTCCTCTCCTCTCCTCTCCTCTCCTCTCCTCTCCTCTCCTCTCCTCTCCTCTCCTCTCCTCTCCTCTCCTCTCCTCTCCTCTCCTCTCCTCTCCTCTCCTCTCCTCTCCTCTCCTCTCCTCTCCTCTCCTCTCCTCTCCTCTCCTCTCCTCTCCTCTCCTCTCCTCTCCTCTCCTCTCCTCTCCTCTCCTCTCCTCTCCTCTCCTCTCCTCTCCTCTCCTCTCCTCTCCTCTCCTCTCCTCTCCTCTCCTCTCCTCTCCTCTCCTCTCCTCTCCTCTCCTCTCCTCTCCTCTCCTCCCTTCCCCTTCCCTATTTGGAAATTGGGACAGTGAATAAAAAATAAAATAAAATATAAAATAAAATATAAAAAATACAATAAAAAATGAAATAAAATGCAGCCCGGTGGGCTGAATCACAACCACAGTGTTGATGAACATCCTTTACAAATCACTCCTTCACAATCCTCTCCAAACAATCCCCCTGATTGTTCTGAAACCACCACAGCAGCCGCAGAGGTCACAGAATCAGGCATTGTTTTGGATTTTGTAACACCTCATATCAGCTCTGGAACGGGCTGTGCTACTGGTAGGTTCAAATTTAGATTTCAAACTGCAACACTTGTTTTAATAATGCTATAATGCTGTTTAAGAGATGAAAAAATTGCAAATTTTGATCACAACAACGCATTCCTGTGACCTGAGATAAAATTGCTTCTGAGATTATATATATCTTTTAATATAGATATAAAAATATGTATATTTATATACGTGTATACAATTATTTATATATTTATATAAATATATAAAATTTATTTATATATTTATGTATATAAATGGATAAAAATTTATATATAGTTATATATAATATAATATAATAGTATATAGTATAATATAATAGTACATAATAGTATATAATATAATAGTATATCATAATATATTAATATATAAATATATAATAATGTGTATTGTTATATATTATATATTATAATATTATATATATAATATAATATAATATAATATAATATAATATAATATAATATAATATATATAATATATCATATATAATGTATTATGTATTCTATATTACATATTCTATATTCTATATTCTATATTCTATATTATATATTATATAGCGTATAGCATATAGCGTATATTATATATTATATAGTGTATTATTATATTTATATTTATAGTATTTATTTATTATATATTATATTTATATTATATATTTTTTAAAAAAATATGAAACTCCAAATACTTTGACATCATTTTAGGTCGGAATAGAAAACGACAGAATTTCCAGCGGAGCAGAAAATCGCCTTGCTCCCCTCAGCTTTGATCCCCCCAGACTTGGAGTCCAACCCCCAGAGGTGCGGGCTGGGAGAATGGAATTTCATGGCAAACTGGTTAACCAGTAACCGAAATTACAGCTCCATCTGGCCAAGGGCAGAGACATCCAGCGAGGAGACACTGCCCAGACTGATCCCGTGCCAAGTCCTCCTTGGGATTCCTCAGCACCTAATTACTCCCACTTTAATTAAACTTTCTCGTACGACTTTCCTTGTTTCCTTCCCTAACTGATCTGCTGCTGGAGCCTCTCATCTCCTCCCAAAAAGAGCTGGATGGAAATTATGACCATCTTGGAGATGGTTTTGGTTGTTTGTTTTTTTTTTTTTTTCCTCCAAATCGAGTGTTTCTGACTTCTCTTAAAAACAAGATGGTTTGGAAAGTTGCAAGTCTGATTAAAATGTGGTATTTTGGCAGGAGAATTTTTTTTTTTTCCCCGCTACAATTATGAGTCCCTGAGTAAAGAAAATTAAACAAATTCAATCATTTTGCAACAAATTGCAAGACTGAGAGCCGGAATAATTTTACTGAAGGTAAAAGATTTCAAAAACTCAGGAGGTAATTTCTCCTCTAGCCCTAATTGAGGGGGGACAGTGAGATATTCTCAGTGTTCATAACTTCCAGTGTTTCTGCATCAGCATTTTTTCTGGAAAACCTTTGTAACCCCGGATGGTGCTTCCCTGGATCTGCACATTGTTCAGAACAATGGGATCCGTCCTGCAGGCGGCACAATCAATGCCCCAAAGCACCAATAAACCATATCAATAATTAATAATTAACCCCCTATTAAAGTGCTGAGGTGTAAAGGGCAGACACTTGCATTTTGTTTGTTTTCCTCGCTTTTCTCCCAGCTTTTCACCATCCAGAGGGACTTTGGCAGCCTGGGGAGGGGGACCTGGGAGAGCCCCGTGGGGTCACAAAGGCCCAGTGCAAGGTCCCACACCTGGGGAATCCCAAAGGCGAGCAGGGGCTGGGGGGATGGATCAAAAACAGCCCTGGGGGGAAGGAATTGGGGATTTTGACGGGTTAAAAGCTCAGCAGCGAAGGTTTGCAGCCCCAAAACCACCCCCATGTCCAGGGCTGCATCAAAGGAATCCTGAGCAGCAGGTGGAGGGAGAGGATTCTCCCTCTCTGCTCTTCTCAGGTGATTCCTCACCTGCAGAGCTGCCCCAGCCCTGGGAATTCCAACACTAGCAGCACCTGGAGCTGCTCCAGGGCTGGAGCCCCTCTGGAGCCAGGCTGGGAGAGCTGGGGGTGCTCCCCTGGAGAGGAGAAGGCTCCAGGGAGAGCTCAGAGCCCCTGCAGGGCCTGAAGGGGCTCCAGGAGAGCTGCAGAGGGACTGGGGACAAGGCCTGCAGGGACAGGAGCCAGGGAATGGCTCCCAGTGCCAGAGGGCAGGGCTGGATGGGATCTTGGGAATTGGGAATTGTTCCCTGGCAGGGTGGGGAGGGGCTGGGCTGGAATTGCCAGAGCAGCTGGGGCTGCCCCTGGATCCCTGGCAGTGCCCAAGGCCAGGCTGGACACTGGGGCTGGAGCACCTGGGGCAGTGGGAGGTGTCCTTGCCCATGAGCTTTAGGGTCCATTCCCACCCAAACCATTCTGGGATTCTATCTTTAACTTCTGCCTTGTTCTCTGCATCAGTTTCTGCCCCTGACTGATTTTTTGCAGCTCCCTTACCCCATTTTACCCCACACATCTCCCCTGGAAAAATAGAACTTAGAAGGGGAGGTCAGGAATGGATTTAAAGAGAGGTCAGGAATGGACTTAAGCTCCTGAACATTTCCAAACTGATTGTTTGAAGTCACTTCGTGTGCTGGCATCTGACCCTGGAGCACCTCGGGAAGGGGGATTTGTGCCTGTCCAGGTGGCAGGAGCTTGTCCCAGCTGGAAGCAGCCCTGTTGCACAAGCTGCTCTCCTGCACTTGCTGCAGAGGCTGGGGCTCACAGAGCACTGAGGCAGCTCCCAGGTGGTGATGAATTGCATGACACCTACTGTAATTATAAATTCCAGGTCACTCATCGTGCTGGAAAGCTGAAGGGGTTCAGCCATCAGGGTGGAGTCAAGGCAGACATCCCTGTTAAGGTGTTCCAATGAACACTCAACACACGAGCAATGTCTCCACGGGGCTGTTTGAGCACTCTGCACTTTGCTTTTCTTGCCTTTTGGGCACAAAAACGTGTGATCAGGCAGGCACACGGGACTGCCTGTAATTGTCATTCACTTTATTTAAAAAATTCCTTTCTTAACTGCAAATATTCACTTTTCCATCCACAGAGGAAGGGTGAAACACGCTCTGCTTCCCAGGTGGTGAGGAAAGGAGCAGGAGCTGGGAGCCTTTGGAGTCCTGACATTTCCAAAAATCCTCAGATTTCTTGATATGGGAGAACTGCAATTTTTTTCAGTGTTTCTCTTTTTGAGAGCTCCCAGAGCAGGATGGAAAGGCATCATCAGGAGCACATTTATTATGATTTTAAAGTAACTGAAAAGCCAGATCAGGTCTGTGGCCTGTGACAGTCACCAGCAGAAGGCAGTGCCACAAGGGGCCTGGTTTGGCTGCTCCTGAAGGTTTTACCCAGGTCTAAGAGAACAGGAGAGCCCTGCATGAAGCTGAATGTGCTGATCACACATCTACACATTTCCAATACTCCCAGTTTATCCAGTGCCCCCCTGGATTTAATTCAGCCTCCCCCCACTTTTATCTGACTCAAAGCTTGGTCACTTTGTGTAAATTTAATGACATTTGTGTACCAGAGTCAGGATCACCTCAGACTGCACACAGACTGACTGATCTTTGCAGCTCCCTTACCCCAACTCACTCCACACATCTCCCTGGAAAAACAGAACCTAGAAGGAGAGTTCAGGACATTTCACAGGTCTCGGAGACATTCACTTTGTTTTCTCCCCCCAAGACCTAGGTCACAGCTCTCTCTCTCTGTCTGACAGGCATCCCAGGACATCCCATCAGCACCAGAATCCCAGGAACACCAAAGGTGCCCTGATCAGTGGCTCCTGAGCGCTCCAGTTTAGGGGCAAAGCCCTGCAGAAAGGGATCAGGATCTGCTTCCATTCCTGGCTTCCCACTTTGCTGTCCCACAGCCACTGGCAGCCAATGGAATTCGAATTCTTGGGCAGGAAAGTGTCACCAGGTCCTTCAGGACAGCACCTCTGGCTTTGTGTCTTCTGCCTGAAGAGATGGATATCCCTGGGTATCAAAACTGGATAATCCATCCCTGCAGAACAGAACTGGATAATCCATCCCTGGATATCAGAACTGGATAAACCATCCCTGGGGAACGGAACGGGATAATCCATCCTTGGGGAACAGAACTGGATAATCCAACCTTGGGGAACAGAACTGGATAATCCATCCTTGGGGAACAGAACTGGATAATCCAACCTTGGGGAACAGAACTGGATAATCCATCCTGGAGAGCAGAACTGGATAATCCATCCCTGGGGAACAAAACTGGATAATCCATCCCTGAGGGAACAAAACTGGATAATCCATCCCTGGAGAACAGAACTGCATAATCCATCCCTGGATATCAGAACTGGATAATTCATCCCTGGGGAGTAAAAATGGATAATCCATCCCTGTGGAGCAGAACTGGATAATCCATCCCTGAGGGAACAAAACTGGATAATCCATCCGTGAATATCAAAACTGGATAATCCATTCCTGTGGAGCAGAACTGGATAATCCATCCCTGCAGAACAGAACTGGATAATCCACCCTTGGGGAACAGAACTGGATAATCCATCCCTGCAGAACAGAACTGGATAATCCACCCTTGGGGAACAGAACTGGATAATCCACCCTTGGGGAACAGAACTGGATAATCCATCCTTGGGGAACAGAACTGGATAATCCATCCCTGCGGAAGAGAACTGGATAATCCATCCCTGCAGAACAGAACTGGATAATCCACCCTTGGGGAACAGAACTGGATAATCCATCCCTGCGGAAGAGAACTGGATAATCCATCCCTGCGGAAGAGAACTGGATAATCCATCCCTGGATATCAGAAATGGATAATCCATCAGTGAATATCAAAACTGGATAATCCATCCTTGGATATCAAAACTGGATAATCCATCCCTGCAGAAAGGAACTGGATAATCCAACCTTGGGGAACAGAACTGGATAATCCATCCCTGCAGAACAGAACTGGATAATCCATCCCTGAGGGAACGAAAGTGGATAATCCATCCCTGGATATCAGAACTGGACAATCCATCCTTGGGGAACAGAACTGGATAATCCATCCCTGGATATCAGAACTGGATAATCCCTGGAAAGCAGAACTGGATAATCCATCCCTGAGGGAATGAAACTGGATCATCCATCCCTGGATATCAAAACTGGATCACCCATCCCTGGATATCAAAACTGGATAATCCATCCCTGTGGAGCAGAACTGGATAATCCATCCCTGAGGGAACAGAACTGGATAATCCATCCCTGGATATCAGAACTGGATAATCCATCCCTGCAGAGCAGAACTGGATAATCCATCCCTGCAGAAGGGAACTGGATAATCCATCCCTGAGGGAACGAAAGTGGATAATCCATCCCTGGATATCAGAACTGGATAATCCATCCCTGAGGGAACGAAAGTGGATAATCCATCCCTGGATATCAGAACTGGATAATCCATCCCTGAGGGAACAAAACTGGATAATCCTCCCTGGATATCAGAACTGGATAATCCATCCCTGAGGGAACAAAACTGGATAATCCATCCCTGGATATCAGAACTGGATAATCCATCCCTGCAGCTCACCATGATGCCAGGCAATATCAGCCTCATTCCTCCAGGCTGGCCCTTGGCACAGGGCAGTGCCCCACCACGTGGACAGACCCTTCCTGTGTCACAGCCTGCCGCCCCGGGATGTCACAGGTGGTCCTTGCCAAGGCCACCTGCCCCTTCCCACCTCCCTGGGAAGGATGGAGCCGGCACATCCCAGGATCTCCCCCTCCCTGTGCGAGCCTGCCTTCTGTCCTGGGAACGCCTTCGTGTTTGTGGTGTGGGCAGAGGCAGCAGTGCCAACGCCTGGGGCCAGGCTGCCTCTGCCCACCCCTGAGAGGGACCCTGGGGTTCCCTGGGAGCCTCAGGATGGGAAAACACGTGAGGAACCCCACTGTGACCACGGCAAACAGCCCTTGGGGGTGTGTTCAGCCAGACCTCAAACACAGGGCAGGACAAAGCTGTTATCAGCAAACCACGCACGCATTCATGGCTTTGGGTTTCTCTCTTCAGGGCTGCGTTTCAGGACTGCCTGGGGCTCACTGAGGTCCCTTCTGCTGCTGAAATTCCACGTCCAGCTCCAGCAAGAGGTGTCACCTGTCCTGGGACAGCACAAAAGGGACAGCCCAGCTCAGGGTGGCTGTGGGGAAACCAGCTGGGGCCTTGAAGAGCGGATCTTGGAGAGGTGAGTCTGGATTTTCAGTAACAGCCCAAGAACAAAGCCCCTGAGGGATGCCCAGCTCTCCCAATCCTCCCATGGCACCAGTCCCCATCAACAGAAAGGAGCCAAAAGGGAATTCAAGAGCTGCCTCAGGAGAGGCCTGGATGCTGCAAATGAACTTCAGGATATTCTCCATGGAGCTGACTTTAAGCCAAAATAAGGAGAAACTGGGATCTGGAGGATGCCTTTATATTATTCATGTTGTTTAGTAGCCTTAAAAACGAATAATAATAAAAAAATTGTTGAAAAAATTGTTGAAATTATTGAAAAAATTCTGTTGGAATTCCCCAACCACCCCTGTTTGTGCAGGACTCTCTCCTGAGCCATCCTCAGCACCTTTGGAATCCCATGGGCAACGCTCCAGATTCACTCTGTGCCAGCTCACGGCCCCACAGAGCTGATGAAACTGCCCCTTTGCCTTCCAAGTATCCAGACCGTGCGCTCACCCTTTCTCAGTGTGTGAAACATCTCCTTCAGCCTCTCTGCGCCTCACTGAGATCCTCCCTGTCAGCAGAAAGCTGGGATTTATTACAGCTGGTGTGCTGAGCTGGGGAGGGCAGGGGGGGCAGCGAAAATCCCAAAGGAAGCCTCACTTGACAATGTCTCTTTCCTACACTTCCTCACAGCGGCTCCGTGGGGGATGACCAACGGTGGAAAAATGTTGCTCATGTCCCGGGACAAGAATTATGATTATTTGCTGGGCTGCCATCCACCATGGGGAATTCTGGCTCGTGACATCAGCCCATTGTTCCTGCTGGTGCCAGGAGCACGCTGGGATCCCGAGTGCTCAATGGTTAAAGGCCTTTCCTGTTTGCTCACTCCTTGTTTCCAAACAGTGCCGCTCGTGAGGGCCGCACGGGATGTCTCCTGTCTTGGGCTGCTTTGTCCCTTTCGTCATGTCTGCCTGGAACTCCTCACAGTGACATGAACAATGTGCTCCCGCAGTCAGAAACAAAAGGGAAAAAATAACTGCAGGAGGCAAAGCCCATCTTTGGCGTTTGGGACCCCGTGCATGCCTTTGTTCCTTCTCTGGGAGCTGTGTTTGTGCAGCACGGCCCGGCCCTCCTCCAGCCCTGTTGTTTTTCTTTGTGATTTTAGTGTGGTGATAGTGCCAGGAGGGTTGGCCTCGGGAAGCTGGCTCTTGATCCTTATCAGGGGAACAACGAGGACAGTGGCAGGAGCTGTGCAGGTTCTCTGTGCTCCAGGGGTCAAGGAGAGCCACAGCTCCCAGTGCGGGCTGGTCCCCCAGCCCACAGCACGAGGGGATCCAATCTGTGGGTTTGGGGCACCAAAATATGAGATCCAAAGGTGTTTGAGGGTGCCCAAAGATGGTGAAGGGTCAGGAGGGGCCACAGCAGGAGCAGCTGAGGGCTCTTGGTGTGCGCAGCTGGAGCAGGGCACACTGAGGGCAGAGCTCAGGGATCTGCAGCTCCTCCCGAGGGGCAGCTCCCAGCTCTGCTCTGGGACAGGGACAGCAGCCAGGGCACGGCTGGAGCTGGGCCAGGGCAGCTCAGGCTGGAGCTCAGGGAAAGGTTCTTCCCCCAGAGGGTGCTGGCACTGCCCAGGCTCCCCAGGGAATGGGCACGGCCCCGAGGCTGCCAGAGCTCCAGGGGTGCCCAGGGTGGGGTTGTTGGGGGGTCTGGGCAGGGCCAGGAGCTGCACTGGATGGTCCTGGTGGGTTCCATGATTCAACCTAAACCAAGCAGGTCCCCTTGGAACCACCACAGACACCAGAATAATCACTGAACCATTGAATCACTAAGGTTGGAAAAGACCTCCAAGATCACTGGGTCCCCCCTGCTCTGTGGGATGTGTTTGGTGCTGAAGCAGCTGCTTCACCTTCTCTCTGGGCATTCTCCCTCACAAACCCTAAAGGCAAAACAACTTTTTAAAGTTGTTAAGTTATGGTTTTTCCACAGCAACTCTTTAGCTCTGGACAAAGCTCTTAGAGCTGGGTCAGTTCAAAGCCAGTTCAGTGCCAGCCTCACCTCTTCTCTGCAGGGTTCCCACATCCCCGCTAGAAACAGAGGCATTCATCCCTAGCCCCACATCATCTGGGATCTTTGAAGCTCTGGTGCCAAACATCCCAAGGGGTGCTGCTCAGGTTGGTGCCTGCTCAGCACAGGAAGGCTTTTCCTGGAGAAAAACAAAAAAAAGAATTCAGGCTCCCTTCCACTGACACCAATGAGCACGAGGGTGTAACATTTGCTCCATTTTCAGTCTGGTGGGATTTATGGGAAATGAAGACAACAATTGAGAAATCCTTGGATGAAAGGCCTGGTTTGTGAGGTGTTTTTGCACCTGGCATGACAGGCAGGTAGCAGCAGACATCTGGGCACTTCCAGCCACACGCAGACTGCAGACAGGTACGTGGAGCTCCAGGTGCTCCTTGGAAATGTGAGCTGGGTGACAGAGCCCCGGCCACAAAAGGTGGAGGACATTCCTTGAACCCACATGCCCAAATCCTGGGTTACCCTGAGACTGTGGTTCCTTGCCCGAGGCACGAAGTGTGACAGGGCTGATCCTTTCAGCAAACCAACCCTGCGGAGTGGCAGCGCCCGCGGCTCCGTCCCAGCCCTCAGCGGCAGCACCCCTTCAAAGACAGCGCCCTTTTTTGTATAAAATGATGTCATTTACTGGCCAGCCTTCCCTCGGGGTGAGCAAACACGGCTGCGTTGCCTTCCCCACGTCCAGGGGATCGTCTTTCAGCCCGCAGTGACCAGGATGAGGAGTGCAGGAAGGGGAGCCGAGGCAGATTTATTGTATCACTGGGCTGGCATCTGGAATGTCACACACAACTCTGACATAACTCTGAAACTTGGCACAGCTGGAATATGGGTAGTAACAGGTAATGCTGCTTTTGTGTTTCCCTGTTTTCTTTAGAATAATTGTTGCATTGGCACAGAGGTTAAACACTTCCCTCTGTTTGCTTTGTTTTATGAGCTCTGTCTTTATTTTCTTATTAATTTATCATTTGCACTCTTCCTGATTTTCTCTGCCTGACACATCCCCTGCTCTGTTATTTCCATGGCGTGCCCATACATACATTTTTCATCCACTCTGGCCTCTGTGCCCCCTCTCTTCATGCCCTCTGTAAATGTCTGTTCTCTCCTGTGCAGTTCCTTTGCTCCCGCTGGTTTTTCCCTGCACACACCCGCTGTGTGCATTTTGCACGAGCACAGAGAGGAATTCCCACTGCTGCTTGGACCGAGGGAATGTCAAATCCTCCTGACTTTTCCTGCAGGACTGCAGTCATCACCTGTGTTACTTCCATGAGCTGCTGTGAGCAGAAGCTCTGGCTCAGGAGCCGTTTTCCTCACTCTCCCTCCCTGCATTTTTCCTTATTTCCCTTTCCTTTCCTGCACGCACGTGTTCCTGTGCATGAGACCTCACTGTGGCTGCAATTGCCACCACCTTGCCCATGACAACAGGGTCATAAAAGCTGAACTGTGCATGGTAAACAAATAAAATACACTCCCTTTCCCAAGAAGCTTTTGAGAACTTCTTGCAAAAGGCAAACGTGGTGATTTTGCTTTTCTAAACCGCTCACGGGATCTGCCATGTCTGGAGCTGCCATTCCCAGCTGGATCAGTGGTCCCAAGGAATTCAGGGTGCCTGGAAGCTGTGATCCATCCCTGGCATGGTCAGGACCCAACACTTCCCCAGAGGAATTTCCTGCTTCTGCCTGACACACCACGGGCAAGGTGAAGGGCTTTGACTCCTCCTGGTGCATGCCAGGAGTGACTGTGCTTCACATGATTCGCATCCTAAAAATGTGCAGATAATGTCAAATGTGCCACATGGATGCCGAAGCGAAATTAGACGGTGCACGGGCAGATTTATTGCAAGCTATTTTAATTGCTCAATGTAACAAAAGTCATAAAGTTGATTTAGAGGAAAAAACAGAGGAGAGAGAGAAAGCCAAAACTGTCATTGCACAAACTGAGCAGCAATTTCAAGTGAGCTTATCAATGTACATTTTTATTAAAATATAGTGAGTCAAACTAAGACATTTCAAGTGAAAACTTGACTTTGATCTTGACTCCTGCCCAGTTTGTGCAGTTTAAAGCATCCCCCGGGGCTGGAGGGCTCCCAGGGGACACTGCCTGCAGACCCCGCTGCGCTCGCTGCCTTCAGCCGCAGCCCCAGCCCCGCTCGGGATCCCTCGGGGCACACTCCGCACACGGTCCCGCCTCACCGCATCCCGGCCGGGGAGACTTTTCCCACTCCCCGGCACTTTCTCCCCGGAGCTCCCCAGGCAGAGGAACCCGAGGAATCCTCCAGGGAGGAGCGGGGGGTCCGCGCCCGCCCCACGCGAGCCCGGCGTTCCCCGGGGGCGGAGCGGGTGACGCGCCGGGCCGGGGCTATAAAGCACCTGCCGGGCGCCCGCCGGCTCCAGACGCAGCGCGGCAGCTCCGCTGGAAGAGCTGGGAGAGGAGGAAAAGCCCAGGAGGAGCCCCAAAGCCGCCAGCGCAGAGCCGCGGTCATGGGCAGCCACTCCGCCGTGCTGCTGGCGCTCGCCCTCTGCGCCCTGCTGGAAGCCGGTGAGCCCCGGGCTGGAGCGGGGCTCGGTGCCCCGGGGGTGCCCGCACGGGAGGGGGGGACCCCTTGCGCCCCCTCGGTGCGGGGAGGGGGCCAGGGGTGCCCGGGGTGGGCGCAGAGGCCGCGGGAGCCGTGCGGGACCCTCGCTCCGGGGAGCCCCCGGGGCTGTGCGCGTCCCGGAGGAGCCGCAGCCTCACCGCGCTCCCGCCGGCAGCGGGACATCGCCGCGACCCTCAGAGGGGACACACGGACGGGCCGCTCATCCCTCCCTCCCTGTGCTGCTTGCCGCAGGTCTGGGCCATCCCCCGCCCGAGTCGCACCTGGCCGCGCGGCCGAGGAGCAAGCGATGTTCCTGCAACAGCTGGCTGGATAAGGAATGCATCTACTTCTGTCACCTGGACATCATCTGGGTCAACACACCTGGGTGAGCAGGAGCGCGGCGCTCGGGGTGCTCTGCTGATGGGCAGGGGCTGTACCTTCTGCTGGACGAGGGTGGGAAAGGGTCCCGGTGCTCTGCGGCTCTGGCAGCACCTGCTCCAAGGTGCACGGCCAGCCCAGAAAGGGACAAACTGTGCTGCTGCTGCGGCTGCTGCGGTGTTTGTCCAACCCCCTGCTCAGAAGGGATAGCACAGGGCGCTGCTTCCTCCCGGGCTCGGCTTTTCCTGAGGTTTGCACCTCTGCAAGCCCGCAGCAACAGCGAGATGTTGTGGCTGCGAGTCAGAAAAGTTCCTCTCCCCGCTCGCACGCCGTAACCCGGGCTGCTGCCTGCCAGTATTGTTAATGAGACAGTGGTGGGCTGGCACTGCGGGCCGCGGCTGCCAAGTCCTGCCCTCAGGAATGCCGAAGCAGCTTTCCCAGCGCTTTCAGACCAATGGCCATCGCACTGGAGCACAACACATGCGCTCAGGTGTGGTTATAATCGTGCTCGCTGGCATGCATTTACAACTCGCTGCTTGCTCGGGGAATAGTTGCAGTGGCTGCCAATCCTGCAGCCTCTGGGAGAGGAGATTGCCATCAGAGATGGAGCAGGAGTGTGCTCGCAGCTCTGGGAGCAGGCTGCGAGCACCAGAACCTGCTCTGGCCCCGAGACACGTCGGGCTGTGCTGTGTCCTGTGTGTTAAACCTGCGGGGAAGGAGAGCGCTGACAGCCCAGCCGTGCTGGGGCTGCTGGGCTGGGCCAGCCCTGCTCCTCAGGAGCTGTGCCACCCATGGGAGCCGCCAGCTCGCCCAGCCCATGTGGCAACCCTTGCACAGGCACCTGGGCTGCTGCAAGGAGAGAAAACTCCCGTTCCCAGCCAGCACAGAGCGGCCATCTCCCGGCAGGGAGGGGTGGGGTGCGGAAAGCAGTAGGTGGGAGAGGAGCTGGAGTTTAAAGCTCAGACCTTAGTGACCTTTTCACCTTCTGTCTATAGATGAGTCTTTTATTATCCTGGCACTGCCTTGGCTGCCTCCCAGCACGCTGGTACAAGCCTGCTGGCCAATAAAAAGCTGGTGGCATAGCTGAATTCCTTTGTTTTTCCCAGGCACACCGCTCCCTACGGCTTGGGCAGCCCGCCAAGGCGGCGCAAGAGGTCCGCGGGCAGGTGCGAGTGCTCGCACTCCAGGGACAGCATCTGTGCCACCTTCTGCCAGGGCAGGCCTGGGTAAGCGCTGGGAGTGTCCCCGGGGGCTGCTCAGGGAGGAGAGACAGGCAGGGCTCAGGAGCTCCTTGGGGATGGCTCTTTGCCAGCAGCTGGGACTTGTCTGGTGGCTTTTTTCTCCCTCCTGAGAGCCCTGGCGGTGTCACCGGGTGGTTTGGGTGTACAAGGGTCCCTTCAGCAGCTGAGAGGCAGCAGTGCCACCTCCATCCCTGCTGCTGCTGCTGCCAGGAGCCTGGGGAAGCTCTGGCTTTGCTGGTGGGGATGGGACAAGTGAGCATGTGGAGCTTTGGGACACCAGTGTCCCCTGCTCAGAAGGGAGAGCTGGCAGCACCCTGGGAATGGGGATAAGTGAGGGTGTGGAGCTTTGGGACACCAGTGAGCCCTGCATAGCTCAAGGGGAGCAGAGCAGGACTGCTCTGAGCTGGGACTCAGCAGCCCCAAGTGTCCCGTGGCCACCCCTGTTTATGGCGCATGTGGGGTGTCAGTTCAGCTCCAGCAGCGCTGCTGAAGGGAGGTGAAGTCGCTGTCATTAATTCCACAGCCAGGCAATAGTTACAATCCCCAATCATTCATTTTGCCTGTGAATAGAGGAGCGCTGGCACGAGGGAATAGCAGTCAAAGTAAGCCGTGAATAGCTCCCAAATAGCTGCAATTAACCCTTCAAAGCTGTGCATTCAGCTGTCTGTCACCGGGACAGGCTCCCCCTGAGCTCCCCACAGCCTGGCTGTGGGTGGCTCAGGCTTCTCCTCTTGCTCTTTTAGGTACCTCCAGAGTCTGAAGCTCCCCGTGAGCTCTGGAGCATCAGCGAAGTCTCTGCAGAGCGGTGCCACGAGGCCTCCCCATCATGGGCTGCTGAGAACTCTCAGGTGAGCAGGGCACCTAAACCCACTCTGATCATTCCTTATGAGCACTTGAAGATGGGTGGTTGTGGCCCCAGGCTGCAGTTCCCACTCGGATCTGACCTTCTGCCTCCTGCTGTCCCCTCTAAAAGAGGAGGCTTGGCTGTTTCTGCTCTCTGTGGCACCGAAGGCTCCATCTGAGCAGCCAGGGCTGCGTGTGCCTTTCCCAAACCACAGCAGTGCCACACAAAATGTAATTCTTGGTTGGAGGGGGGAGTTCCTCTGATGTGGGGCAGGCAGATGGGTGATGGACAGAGGAGGGAGAGGGGGATGGCATCGTGCAGGAAGATAATTTATGGGGCAGCAACTTTGGACTAAAGGACAGAGCTTTTCTAAGCCCACATCAGGGAATTGTGGGGAGAAACAACAACTCCAGGAGTGTAACTGAGCTAAAGGGAGGTGGCAAATCAATGAATTGGTGGCAGTTAAATCAGAGGCAATGGGGATGCTTTCTGAAAGGCAGATTTGGGGAAGCAGCACTTTGAGTCATCCTTAAATCCCCTGCCAAATTTGGGTTTGATGGAGCTCTGTGCCTTAATGGAGCTGTGGACAGAAATTCCTGCTCCTCCTTCCCCATCTCCTGCCTCCCAGCAAATAGTGGTGGGGGGTAGATAAATGTCACAATATGGGGTACTGAGTAGGGGGCAGATGGGCTGGAAAGTGACCACGGTGTCCCTTCTGTCCCCAGGGACCTCAGGGTCTCCAGCCCGCGCTCCGGCAAACGGCAGCAGCGCTCCCGGCGGGACACACAGCCACCAGCTCTGCCTTGGGAAAAAAACATCTGGAAGAAGAAGAGATAAGAGACAGGTGCACACCAAGCTCACCAGAAGAATTTGGAGTCCCATGGGTGCCACCAGCTCTGCTGTCGGTTGTTAGAGCTGAAGGGAAGGCCGTGAGTGGAAGGGAAGGAAGTGGAAGTCTCCGTGTTCCTGCTGCATGAACCAGCGCTGAAGGGACTGCTGCAAAGGGAAAAACTGTCTCTCCATCCAGCCAGAGAAGTGTCCTGGAGCTGAATTGTGCCCTTTTGGATCAGGCAAGGGTCGTGCTGGAGCAGCACTGGCCAGACTGTGCCCTGGAGCCCTCGGCAGGGGCTCAGCCCACGCACGGCGGGGGTGAATCACAGCCAGGGGCTCTGGGCAGGGCTGGACCAGGCAGCACCGAGCCCAACACTGCCCTGGGCTGCTCTGCCTGGAGCTGTCTGAGCCTGGGCCCATCCAGAGGGGTTTGGCTGCTCGCTGTAGTCAGGGATGAGCTGTCTCCAGCCCGAGCCCACCTTTGCACTATTTTCTCTTGTCAGTCAGTGCCCATGGACGAGGCTCCCGTGGTGGAACAGCTCCCAGTTTGTATTAAAGTTTATTTCATCATCTTCTGGAGCCAGCTGAGCAGTCAGGGGCACTCACTGGCTGAGAAATCTCTGGGGTGGATTCCCACTGAGGCCCTGGCTGTGGTTGAGGTGCAGGATCAGTTACCCCGGGGATGGCACCAAACCCAGGTGAGGCTGGGCTTGTGCAGGAGCCCCCAGCCCCCACAGCCAGGGGAGGGCGAGCAGAGCCCTGGGGTGGGTCAGCGACCCCATCTCATCTCCTTGGACATACCCTCAGTGAGGACTTCCAGCTCCTGAACATCCCAACCTTCTCCCAGCTCTGCCCGGAGGGAAGTGCTGGGGGCAGGGGGAGGGGTGGCGGGCAGAGGGCACGCAAAGCCTGGCTTGCTGCCTGGCTTAGGTCAGCTCTGAGACGGGCTCTGGACAGTGAATGAGCAGTCAGGGCTAGCAGGCCACCGTGGGAAGGGCAGTGCAGCAGGTGAGGGGCAGCCAGGTAGGAGTGATGAGGAGGGAAGGAACAGGGGCTGGAACTGGCTGATCTCTAAGGTCCCTTCCAACCCAAACCCCTGTGATTCTGTAAGGGAGCACAGCCCTGCCTGAGCTTAGGCTCAGGCTTAAACCCAGATCTGCTGGCCCAGGGGAAAGAAGGAAAAGTTTGGGAAAAACACTGAGCCCAGAGCCTAGAAACCAACCTTGAAAGAAAGAAACCAACCTTGCAGGCAAAGGCAGCCCCAGGGCTCCGGAGCTGTGTCACAAATGCACTTTTGTTTGCCTGGGCAGGCTGAGCTCTGCGGGAAGCCAGGGCTGTCACCTGGGCAGGGCAGGTAAAGAGCTGCTCTCCACTGCTGGGTCCCTCTGCTGCCCACGCCAGGATTGCACAGGAGCTTTGGAAAGGCTGCTTGAAGTTGGTGGTGGACCAAAATCTGAGTCTGTGGCTGTTGCAAGTGTAGTCCCGGTGGACAAGAAAAAGAATTCCTTGATTTTGCCTTAAGCCCCAGAGAGGGGAAAAATAAGACCAATTGATTGTATTGTGGATGAAACAGCAGATTAATCATTTGGTCCCCAAAGCTGCAGAGAATGTTCTAATCTTTGACCTTCTGAAGGTTGGAGTCACTCTAAAAAACCAAAAGAAGAAAATCCTGACAGGGTTTGTTCCAGAGGAAATTTTGCACATGGTTTAATGTGAGTAATTTAAAATAGAACTACTTCTGTAAAGTACTCTGTCAATGTCCTCGTGTGTGTAATGTCCCATCCTTAAGTGACTTACTGCACACCTGCCATATGTAGCATCCTGAAATCTGTATATTTATTTAAATCTATTGATTTTTTTTAGACAGTAATGTTCAAGATATAATTTGTAATAAATAATGACAACAGTCGATGGTTCTTTCCTTCCTTATTTGGTGGCTGGGGGGTGGTGGGTGAGGTGAAAGGAATCCAGATGGCCAAAAGAAATGGGAAAGGGAGTGGGAATGGTCCTGGGCACGCTTCAGTTCCAAGTGAACCCATCTAGAATCCCTCTGGCTGACTTAAACACTCCTTAACTTCAACACCTTCTTCCTTCCTGGCTTTCTCTGGCAGCAGGGATGGGCAGTTACCCCCAGGTTTGTGGATGTGGGACCAGTTTGGATCCTCGTGCCGAGGGATCCTGCTGGTGCCTGCCCATGGTTCAGTCCAGTCCTTCCCCAGCCCTGTGGCTGTGGGTTCAGCAGGGCAGGACAGAGCTTTAGATCTGGGAAGGAATCCCATTATTATTATTATTATTATTATTATTATTATTATTATTATTATTATTATCCCATCTAGAATTAATGATAAATTCTTATTGTTATTATTATTATTATTATAATCCCATCTAGAATCCATCTGGCTGACTTAAACATTCCTTATCTTCAATAGATTGTCCCATCTATTATTATTATCCCATCTAGATGGGATTGGATCCTACTACTATTATTATTATTATTATTATTATTATTATTATTTCAGTTCAAAAGGCATCATCTAAAGGATGATGTGAAGATGCTGAAGGCTCAGGAAGGGCCCCAGCTTTTCCTATTCCCTCATTTTCCTGGCTGAGCTGCCTCTCCCATGGCCAAGCCTCCACCCCAGGGCTTGGTGTGAAAAACCAGAGTCCATCAGATGTTCCTGTGACAATAAATCATTGTTCCTGGGACTTTGATGGTAAAGGTACATGATAAAAAAAGGACCTGGAATTACAGGTAACAGGGGGGAAAAAAGTACCTTGGAACACTGCAAATTCCCCATGTGATATGTACAACATCCCTGGTGAAGTTCTCCCCTCTTCTGCCCAACTGAACTCCAGAACAGGCCTGGAACTGTGCCCCTTTTGGTTCATTCCATGGGGTCCTGCTGGGGCTGACTGCAGTGGTGTGAATGAGGGAAATGAGGATTTTCTGCATTTCCCAGGAAAGATTTCCCCATCTCTGCAATGTCCACTGAGCCAGCCCTGGGATTTTATTTGTCCTTCTGAAGTGTCAAAGGAACCTTGGCTAGACCTTGGTCTCAGAGGGGAAATATCCCTGTCTGGGATGCTCAGAGGCTCCTGGCACCAGGGGAACCCCACATTTTGGGAGGTGGGACCACAGGAGATGCTCTCCAGCTCTTCCACAGTGTCTGTTCTTGGAGCAAAGAGAGAAAATCTGAAACAGTCATGGTGGGCTGAGAGTTTTTTTGGGTCCTCAGATCAATTAACAGAGGAAATTTTGACATAGGAATAATGGGAAATATTCCAGGGAGCTTCCTCCACATTCAAGTGGGGAAACTTTGGACCCAGCAGTGAGAGGCAGAGAAAGAAATCCTGAGAAGTGCCCTGATCCCAAAAGCTCAGCAGAGCTCCTTGCTGGGATGTCCTACAGCACCCCTCAGTGCCACCAGGACTGAGGGACAACCTGAGCCTGGCAGGAGCTCCTGGTGGGGCTGGGCTGATGCCAACCTCTGAGCAAAGCCTTCGGGCACAGTTTTAATTACCAGCCCTAATTAGGTAACACCTGAGGGAAGAAGATGCTGAAGAGCATCTTAATTAGGGTGAAAGGGGATAAGAGAGGACTGTGCTTATTCTTGAGGTTATTGAATTTGCTGATCAAGATTAGCTGAAGGAGGCTGAAGGAGGTGTATTTTATATAAATTCTCACAGGTAACAGGAAAGAGCAGAATAATAAAACTTCATTTAAGTGGAAAATCCAGGAAATCAGGCAACTTCCAAAGGCAGTTCTGAGTATAAGTGACAGAGCATCTTTAATAAGATCCAGCATTTTACAATTCCCATCAAAATGAACACCTTGTGCTCTGCATGTGACTCTCCTATTTTTCAGAAATTTCTGGAAAAAAGCCCTTCCCTGATGGCCAATAGGCAGCAAACTTCCCTCCTGCACCGTGGGAGAGCAATTTTTTTTTTTTTTTTTTTTTTTTTTTTTTGATGGGACTTTGTTCCCTTTTAATATCTGTTGAACTGGTTCTGCCTGGGAGAAGCTGTGGTGACATAAAACAGGGTGAAGTTGAAGGAAGCAGCCCCAAACCTGTGGAGGAGACTCTGACCACCAGGAGATTTTGCAGGTAGATTTTACCACAGAAATGGCTTTTGGTGATTTTGGCTTCTCATCTCAGGTGGGCAGGGAGAGGAGGAGAAAACTGAAATGGTCCCACTCACATTAAGGGATTACACAGTTTAAAACAGCATTAATTAGCTGTGCTGGGTAACGAATGAGCTCCAGGTGAGCCCATCCTGGATGAAACTCTCTGTCCCCTGTGCTGGGAATTGTCGTTCCTGAGTGCCTCTGGAAGCACAGCCTGGAAAACAGGGTGTGAACACCTTGCTGAGCATCTGTCCCTGGGAATTAGTGGGAAAACACCTCAAGGGCTGCGTTCTGAGGGGGAGAATGACAAAGCTGATGTGAGAGACTTTCCCAGACTCTGGGATCTCTTCTTGCCTCTGGTGGGGCCGTTCTGGCAGCAGCCACGACTCAGAGCCCTCATAGAGGCTGGAAAATCCAGCTGGGAGTTGGGAGAGCCCCCACAGAGGCTGGGAATCTTCTCCCATGTCCCTCCAAAGACAGGGATGTCCCCTTGGCACATCCTTTCATTCTGACCCCTTTTGCCCATTATCTGCAATATGTGGTACCCAATAAATCACCCTGAAGCTTTTTTTAGTTTTAATCCATGAAAATCTCCACGCCTTCATTCCACAGTGAGACTGTAAAAGTTTAGAGAAGATTTGGGGTGGGGAACGAACCCCTCCCCAGGGATTTGATGGCAAATCCGAGGTGCTGCTCTGTGACTTTGTTGTTAAAAGGGAATAATTTTCCCTCCAGCTCTGTCGCAGGGAGAGGAGGAGGAGGGAGCACACACGAAGCAATTAAGAAAAATGTCTTTGACCTTCAGCAACTTAATCAGTTGCCAGTGTTCTTCCTAATAGTGTGCTAATGGTTAAGTTCTTCTGGCTGCCATAAAAGTGCTATAACTGGAGGCTACAATAAAGTGCTGATCAACCCATCAAGTGAGTCAATCCAAAAGTAATATCTGTCTTTGTAATGACTGTAATAAAAGCCATGCCAAAGCCAGGAGATGACGTGAATAAGAATGCTGCTAAATTATGCTGGGCTGCTCTGCTGGGTGCTTGTGCCACACTTCCAACCCGCTCTGGGGTGACACTGCCACCCCTGCGTGGGGGAGCCAAACCTTGTCTTTGTGTGGTCTCCAAGGACAGTCCTGGGGGGTTTGGACAGATCTCCAGCCCAGCCAAGCAGAGTTTTGGTGCAGAAAAAGTGTTGAATTTGGTTTGGTGTTGAATTTGGGTTGGGGCTGTTGATCCTGACAAAATGCAGGAGGGAGGCTTCATTATGATTCCCTCTGTGAGAGGTCAGGGCTGGGAAAAGGGAAAAAGGGTTTATAAATTTTAGGTATCCTGGTGTTAAATACAGCAGGGTAAAGGTTCCCTGTGCTAAAAAGGGAATGATGACAGGAAGCAGAAAGAGGGGAAAGCCAGGATCAGTCAGGGAGACTCTTCCAAGCACTGGGGTAGATCTGAGGTGCTGGCTGGAAAATCCAACTGGGAGCTGGGAGAGCCCCCACAGAGGCTGGAAAATCCAACTGGGAGTTGGGAGAGCCCCCACAGAGGCTGGAAAATCCAAGTGGGAGTTGGAAAATCGTTGCCTTCCATGGCAAACACCTGTCCCTGAGTGTTTGCCATGGAAGGCAGTGACCAAACGCCCTTCAAAGGTCACTCACAGGCAGAGGAGCAGAGGGGCAGGAGTATTTTTCCCTGCCTGATGCCTTGTCTGGATTTTCCTGGGAGCTGGGGGCTCTTGGCACCCCCAGGCACTGCCCAGGGCAGGATGGAGCAAGACCCTGTCCACAAGCCAAATTTTGTCTGTGCTGCCCTTTGCACAGACACAGGTGAATAACAGAGCAAACCCCCCTGGAGCCTGGAATCTGCCCCTTGGGGAATTGTCCTGCTGTGCTGGGAGCTGGAGGGAGCACAAAGGGACATCGAGGAACACGGGCTGCTCCCGCTGCAAGGATGGCTGCTGGATTGGTGAGGAACGACCTCTCACTTTAAAAATTTTAAAAGGCTTATTAAACCGTAACAAAAATTACAATGAAAGGACTAAACAAGGAAAAATTGCAGCGCTGGGAGCTGCCCTCGTGGGTACCACGTGGCTGATCGTCTTCAAGAGGGATGCTCAGTCTTTTATACCCCTGGGGGTTGCATCAGCTAACTCTGGGCCCTCCCAAAGTCTGTCAGTCAGCTCTTCTTTGCTGTTTAATGGTGGAGATTGCTTTCTTGTAACTGGATTGGAGGTCAGGTGTTGCCGTGCCACTCCTCCCCAGCAACAAGCTCTTCCACTGCCAGCTGCCCCAGGGAAGGGGCACACGTGCTTGCCTCTTTCTACCCGTCCTGGACACCCCAGGATGTCTGATGGCAGCGATACAGAGGGGGAAAAGGGAATTATGGGGAGAACAGAGGGCATCTAAACTGCAATAATATTCACCCAATATTCATCCCTTAATTGCGGGAGCCAATTATCCATCTATAACAGCTTCCTCCAGAACATCCCGCTGCTCTGGGATCCCTGCAGGCACAAAGGAGCAGGAACCCAGCGTGGAGCTGGGGGCAAACACGGCGCAGCCTTTCAAGGAATTCCTCCCCCATCGGCAGGGAAAACAGGATGCAGGCCACATTCCTGCTCGCATAGACAAGGCTCTCCACAGCAGCACAAACACATTGCTCAGTTCCAATTAAACCCCGGCTTTATATCACCTTGCCGCTGATAAGGCTCTGATTAATGGAAGAATTGTCTTTTTATTTTTTCCCAATAAAGTCCCTGGTGTTAATTGTTTTTTCCCTCTCGCATTTCTCCTTTCAAAGGCGCTTTCGAGGAGGGCTGCTGATTGTGCTGGAAGTGGTGTGGGAACACTTAGTCTCTTCCTGGTTTTGTTTTTTGGGGCTAAGTGCTGCCACTGAGAGCAGCAGGTCCAACAGACAAATCAGCCCAGTGAAATCCTGCCCTGGTGCCTCCTGATAAACAAGTGCAGATTCATGTGTTTGTCCATGACACAGAAAGTGCCAGAACAGTAATTTGGTGACTTTTGCCAGGGTTGTTTCCTCTGCACGGCCAACTTCCCTGGCGGAGCCTCAGGAGCGTAGCAACAGCTCAGCAAAACAAAAGCCAACCACGGCGAGCCTTTAGGAAAACATTATCCCGGTCCCAAGGGTGGGGCTCCGCTTTCCAGAGGAGCTGGGACCGGCCCCAACGGCCCGGGCTGCCTCCTGAATGCCCGGAGCGTCAGCCAAGCTCCCGGGAAGAGCTGTGGATCCATGGGACAGGCAGCAGCTGCTCCATGCCCGAGGGTGATGTCCACGGGTGTCACATGTGGGGCACAGGGCTGGAATCTCCAGGCACAAATGGGTTTTTTTAGTCACCCAAGAGCCTCTCCTCTCCAGAGTGATGGCAGGTGGGAATGGCTCCATCTGCACCTGGTGGTCCAGCCCCTGAGGGGCAGGGGTGTGAGCACGGAGCCACGGACAGGGGTCCCTGCTCAGGGGGACACACCTGATCGTGCCTCTGCCCTGGTGCAGGTGAGAAATCAGGTGAGAAGTCAGGGGAGAAAACAGGCCCTACAGATCCTGGTTCAGGTGTGAACTCAGTGAGAAATCAGGCCCTGCAGATCCTGGCTCAGGTAGGACTCCTGTAAAAACTCAGGCCCTGCAGATCCTGATTCAGGTAAGAACTCAGGCCCTGTAGACCCAGGCTCAGTAAGAACTCAGGTGAAACTTAGGCTGTGCAGACTCTGTCTCAGGTAAGAAGTCAGATAAGAAGTCAGGCTCTGCAGATGCTGGCTCAGTAAGAACTCAGGCCCTGCAGACCCCAACCCCAGCACCTCTGACACCCAGACCCAGCAGGGACATGTGGCACTCAGCCCCTGAAGGGCCCTGGAGCATCTCTCTGGACACTGCCACCACCCTGGGGACACTGACGAGGAGACAGTGCTGAATGCCAGATGCACACCTGGGATCTGGAGCTTCTCCCCAGGCGGGCCAGCACGGGGAAAGCCCAGCCAAGAGCTCAGAGGGTGTGGAGGAGACCAGGCAAAGCCAGGCCTGATAAAGCAGGAGGAGATTGTGAACAGGGAAGGGACCAGCCAGTCCAGCCCAGGGGGAAGGTGTCTGAGTTGAAATGCTCGGCTCAAAAGCCCTGACTGGTGCACAGCAGGAGGTTCTCATGCTGTGAGACCCTGCAGGAAACTTCCAGCTCTCTGTGCTCTGTGCCCTGTCTGGTGACTGTGAGCCATGATCCTCACTTCCAAAAAATTCAAAAGGTTTATTAAAACCTTATCAAAAATACAACAGAAGGCTGAATAGAGAAAATATCACAGCTCCAGGAGCAGAGGATTTCCCCACCATGTGCTCACCCACACAGTGGAGGTTTCACCTTTTAACCCTTTGGCCCCTCCCAAGGTTCTGTCCATCGACTCCTCCTTGGCTGCCCAGGGCTGGAGATCACTGCCTGACATCCTGACTGGGGGCAGCTGTTGCCATGGTAACGAGCCCACCCTCCCAAATGTCCCAAACCCAGGGCAGCCCTGAGAGCAACGCAAGGGGGGTAAAACACAACTGTAAATCTATAAAACTTAACATAGATACAGGATATTTGCCTTTTGGTTATGAGAGTCAACCATGGCATCACTCGTCTCTCTCACCACCTTCACATCTGCTCCAGCTGTGCAGCCCTGTCCCACTCACTGCTCCCTGGCTGTGCTGTTGGATGACTGAGTGCCTTCCCTCAGCCAGGGCAGCCTTTCCCTTTCCTCTTCCATTTCCACATTTGAAGCTTTTTGCGCTTTCTTTGCACATCTCCACCCTGCTGCTGTGCTCTCCTGCTCCACTTTTCCTTTCCTTCCCCTTCCTTCATCTCCCAACCTTTTTGTTGTTACGACTACACGATTAATTCCATTTTCTTCCTTTCACCTTTTCCTCTCTGCTTTTCCTTTCACTTTCCCCAGCAGGCAAGTTTTTAGATTTAAGTAAAAAAAAAAAAAAAAAAAAAAAAAAGAAATAGGACAGCAGGTAATAAAAGGGATGGGGCAGAGAGGTCAAGACTGGAGATACAGAGCAGTGAAAGAGAAAGAAGCAGCAGGAAAGGGCATCCCAATCTCAGCTCACACTTCTGGAGTGGGCAGTGAAATGAGTTGGCCTCATTTATATTAAATATTTATAATAAATGTATTACATTTTTATTACTAAAGGCACCCACCCATAGGCAGAGCCCACCCCCAGCCCAGTGGGAATGAGCAGCTCACATCCCACTGCTCCCAGGGCTCCAGGGCACAGGGCCTGGGCCCAAGCTCTTTTCTGAGCTTTTTATTTGAACTCCCATTGTTTTTGTGGTGGTTTCCCAGGCTCCAGTGGGGTAAAGCAGCTGGGAGTGGCCTTGGGGGATACTCTGAGGAAGAGCTACAAGGGCAGGAGTGGCCTGAGGAGCCAGGAGAAGATGGCACCACTGGGTGCTGTGCTGGGCATGGGACCCTTTCACACCACAGGCGCAGCCTCTGGGGGCTGTGGATGGGAGATTTGGGCTGCTCATGAGCTTGGCCAAAGTCTCCTTGAGCAGATTCATGGCAAGCGTTGGGTCCAGCAGTGAAAGGAGCCATGACAGGCAACAGGGAGAATTCTCCAGCCTGACCTGAACAAAGTGTCAAACCAGATGGGTCCTTCCAACCTCACAGTGCCACTGCAAAGGAAAGGGGAGGATGGAAGAGAAATTTTGGGCATGATGGAGAGAACTGGCAAAGATCCTCACTGCAAAGGAAAGGGGAGGATGGAAGAGGAATTCTGGGCATGATGGAGAGAACTGGCAAATAAGACCCCTGGGCAGAGGGGTGGGTGTTCTGTGGGAATGGCTGGGCAGTCAGATCCTGCCCCTTGAGGGAACAAGGACCTTGTTGTTTCCCAGCCTGCTTTATGACATGTAAAACCTCGGGTGAAAGGTGCTGAGCAGATACAGAGCTCCCACTCGTGCCCTAAATGTAGAGAGGAATTATCCCTTTTTGCTGCCACTGGAATGTGCCAGCTCTTGGACACGGCAGGGAGGCGGGGGGCTCAGCAGTGCCTCACACCTCCCTGCCCTGGAGATTTGTGGGCACACTCCATGTGTGCCATTCCTTGGGGAAACAGGAGCCCGAGTGCCCCTGTGCATCTCCTCCTTTTGCCTTCCTCCTCAGCTACACCTCGAGCTGCTCCTGCAAACTCACCTCACTCTGGCTGCTGAGAGAGGAGCTTGGAGGGCTGCCATGGGGGCAGTTGGAGAGTTCTCAGGGCCGTGACTCATGGCTCTGGGAAAGGGATGAAAATTGGGGGAAAATGAAGTGCAGCTACTTCAATAAAGACATGTGTAAGTTGCAGTTCCGGCGAGCCCGCGGTTCAGCTGCTGTTTTATGGGTCATATCCCCAGAGGGCTTTGTAAAGTACTTTTCTCTCTTAGCTCAGAAATGTTAAAGATCACGAATCTGTATGAAAATTACTCCAGTTTAATGCTGACTTCAACATCTGGCTGTGTAGGGAATGCCAGTGTGGGTCTACTGAAAGGCTTTTTTTTTGATACCGAGCCAGCAAATGTCACGTTTGAAGTGTGCTTTTCAACAGGGAGTCTCTGTGGAAAGAGCCGAGTCTCACATCCCACCATCCATCCAGGAGCTGGCATTTAAGGAAGATGTCAAATGCAGGTTGTAACTCCAATTGCTACATCCTGGTTTTGGGGAGGGATCCCCTTTCCAGTGAAAAACCTGGAGTTTCAGCCCACCTGGGCGTGGTGCCAGGCTCTGGGCAGGGGTGCCCAGGACAGGATGAGGAGCAGTGGCCATATAATAAAACACAAGTTCCACCTCAACATGACAGGGCACTTCTTTCCATGGAGCATGGGAACAGCTGCCCAGGGAGGGTGTGGAGTCTCCCTTTTGGGACATCCCAAACCCACCTGGATGTGTTCCTGTGTCCCCTGCTCCAGGCAACCCTGCCTGGGCAGAACTGTGATGCCAGAGGTCCCTTCCAACCCCAATATTGCATGATTCTGAGATTCTGTGGGCAGCTGTCTGTGGTATCTTGGGCAGAAACCCACTTTTCTGCCCCGTGAAGCCCTCCAGGCTCCTCGGGGTGTTTTTGGCACCCTGGGGGCCCAGTTCCCACTGCCTGGGCCGAGCTGGATCTGCCCTCTCGGATCGGGGGAGAGGGAGAGCCTGGGCAAGCTGGAACAGCACCTCCACGTCTGCTGCTTCGTTCAAGGGCTGCTCTCTCTGTGTCACCTTTGAATTTTTGCCAATTAGCCTCTAGAGTGTGATTAAATATTGTTGCTAATGTTAATGGAGGGTGTGCATGGTTTTGTATTTACAGCTCGCCTGCAGGCTTGGAATAACACTTGTCATCCAGACAGGAGAAGGAGCAGCAGGGTCAGAGTGCTGGCGGTGGAGAGGAAAGGTTTGCTGCCCATCAGAGATATCCAGTCCTCCTTGAGGTCCTGCTCAGTCACCAAAATTGATAATTTTGTAGCTCTGTTTCTGCAGAACCCCTTGAAATGGTTGAACTTCATCCCTGGTGTGAGATTTCAACTGCCCCCAGGAAGCCTCTGATGGGGAAGGAGAACAAGACAGGTCCTGGTGTTCCCTGGTGTCCTGAGTGTGGAAGAAGCCACTTGGGACTGGGATCAGAGCAGTGATTTGCTCGGATCATCCCACCCTGTGCAGCTCTCAGCCAGAGAATGAGCCCCTCTTCCCAGCATGTGGAAAACCCTCCATGGCTGGATGGGGTGGGAGAGGGGATGGTGCTGGGGTTTGCAGCACAAGCAGGGTCAATTAAAGGTTCCTCTGTGGGTCCTGGTGCTGCTCCAGCAGGAGGAATTCAGCATTGTGAGGTTCAGAGCTGCACTGCCTACAAAAGGGGTGGAAATCAGGTACTGAGAGAGAGGTGCTGCTCCCAGGGCAAGGGGTGAAGCCACTGCAGCTGCACAGAGTGGAGAACCAGGGACACAGTTTAAAACAGCATTAATTAGCTGTGCTGGGTAACGAATGAACTCCAGGTAAGCCCATCCTGGATGAAACTCTGTCCCCTGTGCTGGGGGCAGGGAGGGAGGTGCCACTGGCTCAGCCTGTGCTGGGAATTGTCGTTCCTGAGTGCCTCTGGAAGCACAGCCTGGAAAACAGGGTGTGAACACCTTGCTGAGCATCTGTCCCTGGGAATTAGTGGGAAAACACCTCAAGGGCTGAGTTCTGAGGGGGAGAATGACAAAGCTGATGTGAGAGACTTTCCCAGACTCTGGGATCTCTTCTTGCCTCTGGTGGGGCCTGTTTGCTGCTCCCCTTGGGCTGGGAAGATCTGGGAATGCTGGTGATCACCAGCACGGGGTGTGTGTGGAGAGCTCTGCCTGGATTTCCTGGAGGATAACTCAAGGACTGTCACCAAGCAGAGCTTTCTTGGATCACATTCACCATTTCACAGAATCATCAAGGTGGGAAAAGACCTCCAAGATCACCAAGCCCAACCTTTGGTTGAATCCCACCATGTCACTAAACCAGGCCATGAAATGCCACCTCTGCTTGGTTTTTGAGCACTTCCAGGGATGGTTACTCCCCCACTGCCCTGAGCAGCCCTTTCTGATTCCTGACCACTCTTCCAGAGAAGAAATTTTTCCCAATGCCCAACCTGAACCTCCCCGGTGCCTACCTAGATTTTCCCACCCGTTAGGTACGGCATTTCCGTACCCACATCATTTCTGAATTTCACTTTCATTTTCAGTGTGAGAAGCCTGGCTGGTCACCAGGGATCAGAACAGCCTCTCTTCATCCTCACAGACGGATCCACCAGCTTTGTGCTCCACTTCCTCTTGATTCTGTGTCTCCAGAGGCAGTGGGGGATGCTGTGCAGGAGAAGAGGGATGCTGGCGCTGCAGCCCAGGGATCCTGGTGGCACCGTCTAGGAAGCAATTCTGAAGCTGATAAGAGAGTTTTGCTTACAGGTGCAATCAGGCAGGAATGCAGGACAACCTATCCTTCTGTTGACCTACCTGTGACAGTGATCTAGAAATTATCGGGTGTTTAAAGAAGCAATTCTGAAATCAAGGGATGGTGCTTCAAGGAAAGCTGTTATGGTTTATTGTCATTGGCACTCTCGTCCTGTACTGGGACTGTGAATGATTAACTCCATGTGCGGTAGCATGGGTGAGTTTTGTGCATTTTTTAAGCTGCATTTGTTACTGGAAAAGCCAGGCTCAGCTTCTCAGAGTGAAGCCGCCTGCAAGTGCTGGATGGATCCCCCAAACTCAACGAAATCAACGTGGCTGGTGCAGAAGTTCTCAGCCTGAGCATGGTTTGCAAGCAGCAGTGAAGGAGTTGTCGTGCAAAGCAGAACTCTGACAGCTCCTGGGCACTGCCCAAGCTGAGCCAGCCCTTCTTCCCAAAGCAAAAAGCTCTTTAATGTCACTTCAAGAGCTTCAAGTGTATTTAATGGGTTTCTTTTACTCTCTTCAAACCTGTGCCATCACTGGGCCAGGAGACATCAGAGATGGTTCCCTCTGATGGGTAAAAATGGAGGAACTTCCACAGGGAGCAGCTGATCAGAGACATGGGCTTGAAGGACAAAGAAAATGATCCTAATGATTGCCAGCTCTGATCCCAGTCCTCAGGGAACCGTGCTCTTGCTCCAAGAATATCAGATCTGCCCTGGAAGTCAGGGGGAGGCTGTGAGGGCACGAGAAATCAAGAAATGTGAGATAGTGAGCTTTAGTCTTCTCTCAGAGTCAGGAAGAAAATGTGTCAGCCATGGAATTATGACAATAATGCCCAGATTCTGGGTAATCCATCTGGAGGGGGGACATGGAGAGACCTCTTTGGCAATGTTTTATTTTAACTGTGCAACTACCTGAGACCTGCTGAACTCTGAGGCACAAGGAGCAGGACAGGCAGTGCTGAGGGCGCTGCCCAAGGCCAGCAGGGTGGTTTGGGGTTAAAAAAGAGCTGTAATTTCAGAGCAGAGCCATTTGAGTGGCCAGGTTTGTCTGTAGGAAGGAAACGAGCCTGGCTTTGGATAAAACAAGTTTTGTCTTTGATAGCCCCAGACCTGAGGAGCTGTTGTGGTGCCATCAGTAGGTCCCTGAATGCCAGGAGATGTTTGCCAGAGCAGTTTTTTGTCCTGGTGTTGGTGTTGGGGGTTTGGACAGGGTGGAATGTTCAATCCCTCCTGGAGAAAAGGGGGTCAAAGTGATTCTGCTCTAATCTTGTGCTGCAGGGCTGATCTGGGACTGTGATTTCTGTGGGCTCTGAATTCTGAATTCTGCTTTAGCTCCTCCAGAACACACCAGATGAGATGGGATTTTGTACCAAGGTGGGAATAAGACCCTCCAGCTTCTCCTTCCAAGCCCAGGGCCCCAGGTTATCACCAGGCTTGGGTAAGAAAACCTTCCCAAGCTGAGTTTGGCAGGTTCACAACTTTCCTTCACTTATTCTGAAAAATGAGGAGACACCTCTTGATGAAGTACAAGGAGACAGGGTGGAATATTCAATTCCTCTTGGAGGAAAGGGGTTTCCTCCTTGGTCTCTGATAAATCAGTCGTTCTGAGCTAATCCTGTGCTGCAGGGCTGATCTGGGACTTTGCTCCCTGTGCATTGTGAATTCAGTTCTGCATCCTCTAGAACAGCCCAGATGAGACAGGATTTTGTACCAAGGTGGAACAGAGACCCTCCAGTGCCTCCTTCCCTGCCCAGGGCCCCCATCTTACCACCAGGTTTGGGGTAAGAAAACTTTTCTGAGCTGAATTTGGCAGCTTTCCTTCACTTACTCTGAAACACAGAGACACAGGAGCTTCTGGGTTCATCCCTCACCCAGGCCATGTCCTCATGTCAGGGAGACTCCAGGATTCAGATCTGGCCAGACAGTCAGACGTGCTGAGCACAGAGCTCTGCCCAGCAGCACCCCGTGGTGTTTTTCCCTAGGAAATGTTGATTTAACCCTCTCAGGAATCATCACTCCTCAGGGCAGTGCTGCTTTGAAGTGGTTACCAGCCTGGTGAGCAGTAAGTGCAGGGCGTGGTGTCTATCTGCGAGGCAAGGGTGGCATTCTGTTTCCTGGGGACAGAAGCTTTAATAGAGGGAGTTTCCCTCCTTGCAGTGGGCAGGTGTGAGGCAGCTGCTCTTCTGGGGATCCAGGTGAGATGCAAAATTTGGTGCAAAAAAACCACACTGGAATGCTGCTTTTTGTTAAATCCACTTCCCGCTTGTTCAGTGGCACAAAGCTTAAGGGTCCAAGTCATCAGGACACAACATTGAGTGATTTAAGAAGTTTCTGTTGCTGTTCAGGACTGAATCAGACCTGCTGACCCAGCTGTGGTTTGCAGGGGATCTGCAGTGATGCTCACCTTGATCCCAAAAGGATTAATCCCGTTTCTGCTGTGCCTGTGGACTTTTAGCAGGGAAACAAGGCATGTAAAATTTGGTAACAGCCTGGATCTCTGGGCTCTGCAGAGGCAGTGGCAGGAAAACACCTCACGTGTGAGGCTGGAGCTGTGCAGGGGGTAGCTCCATGGATCAAGGCTTGCACTGGAAACACAGATCTTTTCCTGGCTATTTTTTCCCCAGTTTGCCCCACCAGCTCTGTATTTGGTAAAACAGCTGCCACCAGAGGCAGAGCTCCAGCTCATCCCTGTTGCAAAACACCTGGTGAGGTGTGAGAGATGCTCCCTGCCCGTGCTGCAGCCGGTGCTTACTCATCCCACCGGGTGCAGAGCTGGTCCCTGGGCATTTGTGTTGGCAGCTCTGCTGGAACACCTTCCCTTTTGGCAGTAGTTATGTAAGGAGCTAAAAATGCTGGGGTGACTCACGGGTGTCTGAGCAGAGCTGTTGGAACAGGAATGGAGCAGCGAGTTCCCCCAGCCACGGGTGCACAGCAGTCCCTGCAGACCTCTCCCCGCTTGGTGCTGCTCCTGGTGAAGACCCTCTTGCTCCAGGGGATTCTCTTCCCTCTTATTCTCCACTCCTGCCCTCCAAATGATGTTGGAGCCCCTCCAAACCTCATCAGCCATGCCTCTGATCCCTCCAGCAACCTTCACTGGGGCCATCCCAATCCCCTCTTATCTCTAGGCCTCCTGCATCCCAACTCCCTTTATCTTTTCTGCCTTTCCATTCTCCTGCTCTCTTCCCAAGGAAAACTTCAGTCCAGAAGCCCGTGGAGTTAAAGGAGGATGGATCCAGGTTATTTTCCTCCTTCACAATCTTGTGCTATAGCTGCTTGTGGATACCTTGGTGTTTTATTCTTCCATGGTGTTTTATTCTTCCATGATGCCTGGTGAAGGCTGATCTAGAACAGAGGCTGGACAGAGCTAAAGAACAAAGCAGGGATTTATTAAATGATCTCCTCCATGGATCCACCTTGGGCAGCACCAGAGCCCAGCCAGGGCTGCACCCAAGAGGAACCAAAATGGTCCCAAAATGCACGAGCGCTCCCGGGGGCTCTCACTGGGATCAGCTCTGCTCCATTTGCACCTTGCAGTTCATTGTCCCATTCCAGCTTTAGCCCAGGCACTCCCATCCTGCTTGTTTTTCTCTCTCCAGCCCACGCTGTTTGTGCTCCTGGGCCTGAGCTTTGGATCATTTGTCCCCCAGCTAGAGCAGGAATTGTTTTGTCTCCCTGCTCTGTGCAGAGAGCTCAACATCCCATAATATGAAAGCTCACAACTACGAGCTAAAGCAGCACAGAATATGAAAAATAGAAAAGCTAAACCTGAGGCATCACATCCTTCCCAACCTGACCCGATCCATGTTGGAGTGTCCCTCTCCAAAGGAGACTCAGGGAGCACCTTGGATCTTCTTCCAGGAATGACTTTTCCTGATCTGGGCTCATTTTTTGAATTCTTCAGCAGATCCAAGAGTGGTCTCCACCAAAGAGGCAAATTTGTACTTTTGTGGGCTTGTTGTGCCACCTCAGAGGCTTTGCCCCACTGTCTCCAAAGGGATGTGATTTTTCCATAAATGATGAAGACTCATAATTGTATTTGCCCTGAAGTTTTCAGCCCATTGTGCTTCACAAACCTGGACCTCACATCCACATGTCTGGAGGCTGTAGCCAGGTGGGCTTCAGCCTCTTTCCTCAGACACCTGGTGATAAACAAGGAGAAACAGCTCCAGGTTATGCCATGGGAGGTTCAGGTTGGATACTGGGGAAAAATTCTCCACTGAAAGAGTGTTTAAATATTGGCAGAGGCTGCCCAGGGCTGCTGAGGTCACCATTCCTGGAAGTGTTCAAAAACCAAGCAGAAGTGGCACTTGGAGATGTGGTTCAGTGGGCACGGGGGGATTCGGTCAAAGGTTGGATTTGGAGGTCTTGGAATTCTTTTCCAGCCCTTCTATGATGGCTCATATCAAAGGTTGGATTTGGAGGTCTTGGAATTCTTTTCCAAACTTTCTATGATGATTCGTATCAAAGGTTGGATTTGGAGGTCTTGGAATTCTTTTCCAACCCTTCTATGACTCATATCTCCTATGACATAACCCACGGTTCCAGTGGTGCCATTGTCACAAACAGAAATAAACTGAGGAGCAGGATTGGTCCCTGTGCTGCTGCTTCCTCTCTGCTTTGGTTGCTGTCCAGAGATGCCCATCCCAACGGAATGGAAATCTCTGCTCCCCTCAGCCCCCACGGAGCCAGGAGGTGGAAAAGTCCCTGTGCATCAGCTCTCCGGAGGTGCCTGTGGTGCTGCAGGTGAGAAGCCTCAGCTCCAGAGGGAGCTCCAAACTCTGCCTGCTGGCCTGGGAGAGGCCCGTGTCCATGTCCTCCTCAGCAGCTGGACGTTGGAGAGGTCACAGCCAGCTGTCCACGTGCTGTGACATTCCTCTTGGCTGGTTCCATGACATGAGGAGGTCCCAGTCCCAGTCCCAGTCCCAGTCCGTCCCAGTCCCAGTCGCAGTCCCAGTCCCAGTCCCAGTCCGTCCCAGTTCCAGTCGCAGTCCCAGTTTCAGTCCCTATTCCCAGTCCCCATCAGAGTTCCAATCCCAGTTCCAATCCCCATCTCAGTCCCAGACCAGTTCCAATCCCAGTTGTAATCCTTGTCCCAGTTGCAGTCCCAATTCCATTCCCAATCCCAGTTCCAGTCCCAATTCCAGTCCCCATCTAAGTCCCATTCCCAGTCTCTGTTCAAATCCCATTCCCAGTCCAGTTCCAGTTCTATTCCCAGTTCCAGTCCCAGTCCCAATCCCTGCCCCATTTACAATCCCAGTCCCAGAGTCCCAGAGACTAATTCCCATTCCCTGTCCCATTCCCATTCCCAGTCCCAGTCCATTTCTCAATCCCATTCCCATTCCAGTCCATTCCCATTCCCATTCCCTGTCGCATTCCCAGTCCCATCCCATTCTCATTCCCATTCCCATTCCCATTCCCATTCAAATTCCCAGTCCTATCCCAGTCCCATTCCTATTCCCAGTCCCATTCCCATTCCCATTCCCATTCCCATTCCCATTCCCATTCCCGTCCATTTCCCATTCCCATTCCCAGTCCCAGTCCCAGTCCCAGTCCCATCCCATTCCCATTCTGTGTCCCATTCTGTGTCCCATTCCCATTCCATGTCCCATTCCCATTCCCAGTCCCGATCCCATTCCCATTCCCAGTCCATTTCCCTTCCCATTCCCATTCCCATTCCCAGTGCCAGCTGCTCCCCTCCAGTGCCTCTGTGCTGGTGTCTGACCCATTACAGGGATCTCCTGGGTCACCTTGTGCTTCCCAGTTCCTGATCCCAGGGAATCCCGGGGTGTTGGAAGGGCCCACAGAGGGTCACCTGCTCTTGTTCCCTGCCCCAGCAGGGCTCTCCTGGAGCCGAGGGAAGGAATCTCCACACCTCTATGGGCAGTTTTCCACTGCTCTCTCAAAAAAGAAGTTTTTCATCTTGTTCAGGTGGAATCTCCAACCTCCTCTGTGTGCAGAAAGGCAAGAGAGTCACTCAGGATGGAGCTACCCCATTAAAATTCCCAACAGAGATTTTAATTTACCAATTCCAGGCTTGGTTTTCCCAGTGACCCTTAGGGGAAGGGTCAAACCAAGAGTAAATCCATGTTAAAAGTGGAGGTTTGGAGCACAAGGCATCACTCATTGGTTTTTTTGGACAGGAGGACACTGAAAATAGGGAAATAGGACACAGGTGATTTATAGAACAGCTCAAATATAGAATAATGGAATCATGGAATGGTTTGGGTTGGAAGAAACCTTAAAGTTCACCTTGTTCCACCCCTGCCATGGACAGGGACCTTCCACTATCCCAGGTTGCTCCAGGCCCCGTCCAACCTGGCCTGGAACATTCCAGAGATGCAGGTGGGTTTCAGTGGGTGACCCACAGAGCACAGCACAAACTTCATCTTTCCCAATGTTGGGAAACGTCCAAATACTTGGAATTTTGTCTGGAAGAGCAGGATTGAGTTTTCCCTCGTCAGAAGGAAAGTAGGAGCACTGACTCCACTCCAGAGGCATGGATTGCTCTCAAGGAAAACAAAAACCCAACCCAACCACGCCGCCAAAGTGCTGGTTAGAGATTAAAGGGAGAGGGCGGGAGCTTGGAGGAAAGGTCAGGCACACAAAGGAAAACATCTAAACCCAAAACTTGGAAACTTTCCTGCCAGTGGAGACACTTGAATTACCTCAGAACAAAGACTGTTGACTTTCCTTATAAGGAGAGAAAGTCTTGATTAAAAAAAAAAAAAATAATGGAAAAGCTTGGTCAATAATTGTTTTCTTCTTTATTGGTTTGTTGGGAGTTCAAACAAGTGAGAGGGGCTAGTTTAAAATGAAGTAAATGTTTCATTCAGCAAAAGAAATGGATAAGTGGATTTTTTTTCCCCTGTAATTTATGCACTTGTTTGCACTATAAAATGAAGTTTGAAACTGGAGTAATTCCATTTTTTAGTTGATGTTTTGAGGCCTCTGTCTTCCCATTCCTGTGTAAACAATTTCTGAGGTAGGGATGAAGTCACGGCTGCATCTCTGAGAGCCAGTTCAGGGGGTTGTGGCCACCTGATGATGCAATGGGGAGTCTTGGCACACAAATCATGGGGCAAATCTCCTTGTTCGTGTGCAGGACACGAGCAGAGGCCAGCAAAACATTCCCTCTGGATTCCCAAACTGTGCCTCCGCGAGTAAACCTTGCCAATTTAAACCTGGTGAGGAAATAAAGGAGAGCTGTGAATAATTGTGAAAGCCATGAATAACGACTGAAAACTCCTGCCTGAGGATGGATGATCACTCAGAGTCCTTTGGGGGATGGTCAGTGAGGCTCCAGGTCCGAGGGGGTCCAGGAGAGCTGCAGAGGGATTGTTCATCAGGAGCTGCAGTGACAGGAAAATTGGGAATGGCTCCCCACTGAAAGAGGGGAAATTCAGGGTTGATGAGTGGGAATTGGGAATTGTTCCCTGGAGGGTGGGGAGGGGCTGGGCTGGAATTGCCAGAGCAGCTGGGGCTGTCCCTGGATCCCTGGCAGTGCCCAAGGCCAGGCTGGACACTGGGGCTGGGAGCACCTGGCACAGTGGGAGGTGTCCCTGCCAGGGCAGGGGTGCCACTGGATGAGTTTTATGATCTCTTCTTTGTGGATCTGTGTTTTGAAGTTTGCAGTGTTAATACTTTTTCTCTTTCTAGATTTTCTGCAATGGAGTTTTTCCTTCCCTTCTGTTGGAGGGAACATGAACATGTTCTGTTGGATGGTCTGAATTTCTTCCTTCCTGGGAGCTGTGTCCCATCAGACCCAGCCAGCAGAGCTGCTTTCATTTCATGGTCATTATTCTTCCACTCCAGCTCTGTCCACATCCTCTCCTCTTGGCTTCCAGGCAAAAGTTCTGATTTTAATTTCCTATTTCTGGCGGGTCAGCTGGGAGATCAATGACACTGTGCCATGGACCCCTAGATGGCCATTCTGGAAAAGAAAAATGCTTTTGCTGGTTCAGAGTGGTGGGAGGGTCAGGGACCAGCAGTGGGAGTGAGGACCAGCACTCAGCACGTTGCCACCACAATACACAAATATATTTGAACACTTGAGCCAGCCAAAGAAATTTCTGGGCCTTGTGAGCTCCTCAGGAACTTTCCAGGCCTGTGAAGTGCTCCAGAGGGCTGTCAGGAGAGCAGGAAATGGCTCAAGGATGGGACAGCAAGGACGTCCCTGCCTGGCTGTGCTGACTCTGCCCTTCCCTGGCACAATGTCACCAAGCCTCGGCCTTGATCCCAAAAGGGTTAATTCCATTTTTACCGTGCCTGTGAACTTTCAGCACAGGAACGAGGCATGCAGGGGCTGCTTTCCCAGCAAGGATGGCTGGAAGAGAGGAAGAAGACATCTGGCTCAAGGGTGCAGTGATAGAGAGAACAAGGACTGAACCTGGGAACTGGGGGTGGGTTTTATGGAAATGGGGAAATTGTAATTCACATTTAGTGACTGTATGCAAGCAACACACTGGAAGAATTATCTGTCCACGTAAGGTTAGGAGTTATCCCATGTTGGAACTCAGGCCTGAATAAATTATGTCCTCTTAAAACACCCAATTAGTGTTAAGGAGTCTTAGTGTGATATTTTGGAGATTTGGTGAGAGCAGAGGCTCAAGGAACCGAGGAGCCAGCTGTGACACTGTGGAACTCTGTCCTGCTCTCCTGAGCTCCATCAGTGCCCATGCAGCTCTTTCCACACCAAAATTCCTCCATGCTCAGGAAAAAAACAGTCAACCATTAACCAAAAGACCCCTAAATAATGGATAAAATGAAGGATGACTGGGGTATTATTCAAACACGAGCTTTTCTTTTCCAGCTTCCTCTGCTGGCTCTGAGTGTGGCCATAACTCACAGATTTGGGCAGGTGCCACTTTGCTTTTGACTCGTGAGCCTGACACCAATCCCAGGCGGCTCGTGTGTGATCTTGAAAGGGAAGGGAACAATGAACCATCCACAGATCACACGGAATCACTGAGGGCAGTCAGGACCTCAGCAGAACGAGGAAAACTCTGCGTGGACCTGCCAAGGGCAGGTGAAGTACGAGGCTGGGGTGGGATGAAATGGAAGTTGGAAAAGCACCAGGTTAGGAGGGATAAATTGATCAATTTTTTTGGCTGGGCAAGGAAAAGCCACAAAAAGACCTCCACCAAAAACTTGGGGTGGGAAGAGAAAAAGAGTGAAGGTGATGCTGGGCTGTGGAAAGGAAGGTTATATGGAAAATATGCAAATATTTGATCCATCAGTGCCTCCCTGTCATGCAGAGTGCTGGGCAGTTGTCACCTTACCTAAGGGACAAAAGTGGCATCATTTCAGAGACAAGCAGTGGAGATGAGTGACCTGAAGGAATTTCTCTGAGAGGAGATGGTGAAAAGCCCCTTCCCCACCTCTCTGCTCTGTGCCACACACTCCATTTATCTTCTCCCTTTGCCTCCAAGTCATTTTGTTCTCCTCCTGCTCTCCATTATTTTGATGAAGCACTTTTGGGGGCTCTGATGGATGAAAGGCTCCACGTGAAGTGCACTGGAGCAGCGTTGCCCCTCCAGTTCCTGCTTTGCCTTAATTGTGCTCTTAGCCCTTTGTTTGGCCGTGCACTTATTTCATTTGTCAGGATGTTGGAAAGTGGCCTTTTCTTTGATTTTTTTTTTTTCCCATCTAATTTTAGTTTGTTTTATTACATGCCCACTGTCCAAGGAGGTGATTAATAATACTGCAGTGCCGGCTGAAAAGCTTAGGCTGATTTTTTTTTTTTTTTTTTTTTTTTTTGACAAAATAATGAGCCTTGGAGTTTATGGAGCCTTGGAGTTTATGGAGCCTTGGAGTTTATGAAGCCTTTCCAAGAAGCATTAGCTTTCTTCTGAAGTTTTTTTTTTTTTTTAATTAAAAAAAAAAGTGTCAAAAACGTGCAAGTTTTCTGTTATTTTTGAAGTATTTTTATTTTGATACCTTAAGAAAATGTTAACTTTTTCTGCTTATGGCTCCTGTATAGGATTCCACAAACTGGTTTTTGCATCCCACAAATCCCAAATCATCAGTGAGGGTTTAACCCCAGCTGTTTGCAGCTGCCTCAGCCAGGGCAGCTGTGCAGCATCTGTCCTGTGAAGAGGCCTCCACACCTCCAGGTGCTGGAGATCCTCTTCCATCCTCTCCCCAGGGGCTCCTTCCCCCCAGGGTGGCTTCCAAGTGGCTGTAAAGAGGATTTTTAGAGCACTCCAGCACTGCTCAACTGCTCCTTCAGATGTTGATTTATAGACTAGGGAAAAGCTTCAAGGATTAATTATGTTTGGAGTGCAAGGAGATAAAACTCATCCAGTCCTGAGTGGCCACAGGAGCTGCTGCTGTAGCCCTGCCCCACCAGACAGGGCCACCACGGCTGCAGGGTCCCTCTGCAGGTGTCCCAGGGCAGGTGACCCTGTGCAGGGCTGGGGACAGGAGATGGGGCAGCTCAGAGCTCTGTCCCGCGGGAGCAGCAGCTCCCAGCCAGGTGTGACAGCGCCGTGGGCCTCGAGGGGTGACTGAGGTGGGCTTTGAGGTGAGACCCAGGCTCACAGCAGACACCAGAGCCTCTGTGGAGCTGGGCTTGTCCACTGCCAGCACACAGGGACAGCAAAACACAGAGTCACAGAGCCACAGAACATCCTGAGCTGGAAGGGACCCACAGGATCGTGGATCCAGCCCTGTCCCTGCCCAGACGTCCCAACAACCCCACCCTGGGCACCCCTGGAGCTCTGGCAGCCTCGGGGCCGTGCCCATTCCCTGGGCAGCCTGGGCAGTGCCAGCACCCTCTGGGGGAAGAACCTTGCCCTGAGCTCCAGCCTGAGCTGCCCTGGCCCAGCTCCAGCCGTGCCCTGGCTGCTGTCCCTGTCCCAGAGCAGAGCTGGGAGCTGCCCCTCGGGAGGAGCTGCAGATCCCTGAGCTCTGCCCTCAGTGTGCCCTGCTCCAGCTGCACACACCAAGAGCCCTCAGCTGCTCCTCAGGCTCCACCAGGAGAGGCTGAGGGAGCTGGGAAGGGGCTCAGCCTGGAGAAAAGGAGGCTCAGGGGGGACCTTGTGGCTCTGCACAGCTCCTGCCAGGAGGGGACAGCCGGGGGGGTCGGGCTCTGCTCCAGGGAACAGGGACAGGAGGAGAGGGAACGGCCTCAGGCTGGGCCAGGGCAGGCTCAGGGTGGAATCAGCAGGAATTTCCCCATGGAAAGGGGGCTCAGGCCTTGGCAGGAGCTGCCCAGGGAGGTTTGGAGTGCCCATCCCTGGAGGTGTCCAAGGAAGGCCTGGACATTGGTCAGGGTGACAAGCTGGGCATCAGGCACAGGGTGGACTTGATGTTCTTGGAGATCTTCCCCAGCCTAAATGATTTTGTGATTCCATCTTTTCTCTACATCGCAGTGCCTATTCCCATTTTTTTTCCCCTTCAGTTGTTTGTATATTTAGCTGGAGAGTAACATTGTCCCCTCTGTGGTGAACAACATACGATAGTGAAAGAAAAATCAGCAGTTCCATCTTGGTGTGTAAACTTTCCACTCTATAGAGTTCTCCCTGTGCCTCTGTTGAATTGATTTCTCCTTGTCCTTTTATCACTGAGTGGTCCAAGCTCATGCAGGATCAGCAGCAGCAACAACGCTCTGGAAATGTCCATGAATTGACAGCTGTTTTCACTACATCTCAGGGCTTTTGAAAACAGGTTGTAACATCTGGTGTCAGACTCCCAAAGTGGCGTTCCTTGTGGTGAGAAGGAAAGGAAATGGAGAACATGATGGGCAGAGCAGGGGGCTGTGTTTCTGTGCCACTTTATCCCAGGTCAGATCACTCCCTGTCCAAGTTCCAGTTTGCCTTCCCATGTAAATGCAGAGGATGATGATAGTGAGGAAATCAGAAACGCTGACCTAGTGTCTGTCACACTGAAAATGGGGACAAAGTTCCATTTTTATTTCCTGTGAGGGCAGCTTTGATCTTCGGGGATGTTCAAGGGCCTTGAGCCGACCTCTCACGAGCCTGGTTTCAGGGCTGCTCTTCCTCTGCTCCTGGGGCTCCTTTGGAGGAGTCACAGATCCCCCTCAGACACTCACTGAGGGCTTTTTTGCTGCCCATGGGGTTCGTTGCAGCTGGGTTTTGGCTCCGGGAATCTAGAATTCATTCCCCGGGCTTGGCTTGCCCTGGGTTTGATTCCTTCCCACCTGCCTCAGCTCTGAGCTCTTTACAACCTGGAGTGGATGGGGTGGGGACATCTGCACACAGCTGTGGTGGGCAAGGGGAAAACAACTCAGGAAAAATCACTGAAGAATGTAGAGGCCCTTCAGAAGGCATCAGATCCACAAACCATTCCTGGGTCCTGCTGTTCTTCCTCGTCCTGTAATGAAAACATCCTGGATCCGTGTGACTGAGAGCAGCCAGCACCAGGCTTCAAAGGAAGAACTGCTCCAAAGAGGATGCTCTGCTCCCTTTGTCCCTGTACCCACATGAAAAGTGGGTCTTTGTGTCTGAAATATCTGAAATATCTGAAATATGTGATCTGAGAAATATCTGAACCTGGCAGCAGATTGCGTGAGCTGGCAGCACAACTTCCCTCAGCACCAGCTCCCACCCCAACAGGAGGAATCTGAGTCAAGACAAAAATAATTCTCCTCTGGCAGCAGCTCTGGGCCCCTGGGCCCACAGGCACTCCCAAGCCTGGCTGGAAGGTGACACCTGCGCGTCCCTTCAGATGGAGGGAGGCTCGATGTCACCCCATCACAAACGTCCCAGCCTGGGGGTTGCCTGCCTGGCAAAGTGTCTTTCTTCTTTCTGCTGACTCCATCCAACCTGGACCGTGACAAATCCAGCAGCTCCAGGACAATCCAAACCGGTGTCACATCCCAGGAGTCCCTCACTGCTGTGTTTGGATGCATTGTCTCAGAACAGAAATGCTAATCCAGATTTCAGAGCTTCACCTAGACTTGCCTTTAATACCAGACATGCTTAAGGGTGAGAACAAGTTTATTCTGGCAAAACAAGAGGTTAAATTCCTCATTACGATAGTTCGAGAGAAGATTACAAAAGAGAAAATAAAACACGATTCATGATCACCCTCAAGAGCAGGATTCCTTCTCAGCCCTGGTATCTCTCACCTGAGATCTCTGGGGTGTGTTTGGGGTTCTTGGCACCAAGGGAGGAGCTGCACATGGCAGAGTGGCTTTTGGACAGGGATGGGGAGAGATGTGGCTCCAGATAGGGCTGGCAGCAAGAGCCACAGGAGCTGAGTGAAAGAAGAGGGGTTTGTGTGCCAGGCTGGCACGTTAATGGGAATTTCAGCACGGCAGAGGCAGGAGGAGAGGGAAGGGGGGGGGAACATAAAATCAGTGTTTGTGCACTGGGAGAAAGGAGCATAAACAAGAGGAGCTTGAACCCACAACCAACGCAGGGAATGTCGATTCTTTAACTTCTTTTCTGCCTCTGTCAAGGTCAGGATTGAAGCTCTAGAGATGGTATTTCGTATCTGGGTTCAAATGTTCATTATTTCTTACCTATATCGCAGTCTTACAAGTCGTGGAATCTACAGCATTCCACTGTGGTTTGACCCCAACAACACCAAGGACCCCCAACAGCCTCAGCTCCAACTTGGGCACAGCTTTGGGCGGCATAATTTAAGAAAGGTCTAAATAGTGTAGGAGGTTGTGGGAGCAGGAGGTAACCCAGGCACATCCTGCAGTGTCACCTGGGAGTTTATGGGCTCTCCTTGCATTCAGAGTGCATAAAGAATGGAGGAGTGTGGCAGGCACATTCTTCTCTCTCTCAGGACTTTCTCACAGAGGTCCACAGAGAGAAGAAAGAGAAAACAATTCCTATTTCTGCTCCTTGTTTTTCCCATGTGGAATGTGTTTGGAGAATTGTTTACCTGGGGTGATTGCTTGGTTGGATTCTGGTGAGGATTGTTTGAGCCTGGTGGCCAATCCAACCCACCTGTGGCTGGACTCTCAGAGAGGGTCACGAGTTGTGAGTGAGTTAGATTTGGTAGTTAGAAAAGTAGGTTTGTAGTTTTAGTATCTCCTTTAAATAGTATATTAATGAATTATAGCATAGTTATAATAAAGAAATCATTCAACTTCTGAGCTGGAGTCACACATCAGCATTTCCTCCCACCGGCTTCACCTGCATTTACAATAGAGGAGCAGCTGCTTGGCCAAACCAACAGCTTCCAGTGATCACAGAATCACAAGGTTGGAAGAGACCTTCAAGATCATCGAGTCCAAGCCCTTCCCTAACGCCTCAACTCTGTGCGCTCCTGCTCTGCCAAGAAGGACAAACTCACTTCCCTGGGCTGAGCTGTGTAGAAACAGAGGACAAAAAGAGGCCCCCCCAGAAGCTCTGGAGTGGCTTTGTGGCTCGGCCACATTCTCATGCCAGTGCCACATGCTGCCGTGCTCTGTGCACAGCAGTTCCCCTGGGCACAGCTGGCAAAGCCCAGCCTAAGCCTGTAGGAAATCAAGGTCCTGTGGCCAGACTCAGGGCCCTTGCAGTGCTGGGGTGATTTCTGTGTAGCTGTGTGGGTTCAGGAGCAGGAGCTGCTCAGTGTAATTGAGGGGACCGACTGTCTCAGCTCTCAGGAACTTGTGTTGTCACTAAAGGGACCCTGACACTTTGGAAAGACTCCCAGAGAGGCTGCTCAGATCCTGGAGAGTTTAGAATGGTGTGCTCAGCTCACCCCACTGCCATCCATCACCAAACTGTGCAAATGGGCCAAAATCCCCCTTCCAGGGCAAAGGGAAGGCAGCAGATGCAGGCACAGACATGGTGTGGTGGCAGAGGAGTTGCCATCCCCTCTGCCCTGTGCAACATCAGTAAAAGTCTCCCTTGGGAATGGCCTGAGCCAGGCTGGGGGCTGGAACACAACCAAAGCACTTTTTTTCACTTCATTTTCCCCTGTGCAGGGAGCAGGCCACTTAAAGAGTTTGTAATTTTAAACACGAGATGGACGGTGTCAAGCTGAGCTGTTTGTGCAATAATCCGTGTATGAAATACCCTGACTGAGTCACCTGCAGGACTCTGCAGGTGCAATCTCTGTCATTCTGCACCACCAGGTACTGACCTGTCCAGCAAGGCAGATGCATCCCCTGTGTGCTGCATGCTGAAATCCCCGCTGGCAGTGACAGACCTGTGGCCCAGGCTTCTCCAGCTGCTCCCAGTGGTGTTTGTTGTGGAGGACACGCACCTGGGGCTCTCTCTCCATGGGAGATTTCATTGTCTTGCTGTTTGTTCCTCTCCTTTGAAGCACAGCCTGGAGGTTCTGCCTCAGTCCTGGAGCTGTGTGTGGTGTCTGCACTTTGCTGCTGCATCAGCTCGGCCCACTGGACCTCTGGACCTCTCTCCACATTGCCTTTTCTTTTCAGCTGAGCTGAGAGGCTGCTTTTCTCCTCCAACCTTTGTATTCAACACCACGGACGTGCCTCAGCCCAGCCCTCACCACTGGGCTCACATTTAAAGCTCACCTGGTCACAAATCTGTGGCAGAGCTTTGCTGGACGTGGCCAAAGCAGACACAGCTCCTGCTGCCCACTGATGGAATTCCTGCTTGGATGCACCCACCATGGCTGTGTGTCTGTCCAGCCTGTCCCCAGCAGGGTCTGGGGCACTGCTGCCTGCTCACACAGACACTGATTTCTCGTGATTGTCCTTATCAAGTCTTGGTCCTGGCTGCAGGCAGCACAGGAAGGCACTTGCAGGAGAAGCTGCTCTGCAGAGCTGCAAGCATCTCCCTAATCCTGCAAATAAAGCCAAGCTTTTCTTCAAAAGGACCCTGAGAACATCCTGCCTTATCCATGATTCACCTGCCTTCAGTTATCTTTTTTTATATTTTTTTTTCTGCAAGGCTGTGAGGCTTAATTATTCTGGAATTGGTACAGGGATCCCAAGGAAAAAAATAGGAAAAGGTTTCTGTATTAAAATATTCTTCCATGTCTTTCTAGAACACCACTGAAAACAATTTCTGGCTTCTTCCTGAATGTGTCTGGAAACCCTACACCATTACAGGGCGTTTGGCAGGAATGTTGTACAAAAATGGTTTTTAATCCCCAGCTTGTTTCCGTGACAGGAGATGTGGGCATGGGCTGAAATCCCACAGCAGGGACTGAGCTCAGCCCCTGAACTCCAGCTCTGGGGGAAATGGGGTCTCTCTTAAACATCAGCTCAGGGCCAGGGCACAACCAGCTCTATCCCAGTTCCAGCTCATCCCTGCTCTGGGAAGTGAAAAGCAGCATCTCCAGGGGAAGATGCTCCATTGCATTTCCAGTCTGGGAGCAGGAGGGATCTCTGAAGAGGCAGGAGGCTCCTAAATAAAGGAATCTGCTTTTCTTTTGGCCCTGAGTTCTTTCAGACTCACCTCAGTCACAAAACCGTCACGTCTGGAAGAGACCTTCAAGATCCTCAAGTCCGACCATCAAAGCAGCACCACTAAATCCCACCTAAGCCACGTCCCCAGGTGCCACATCCAGACACCTCTGGAACACTTCCAGAGAGGGTGACTCCACCACCACCTCCCTGAGCAACTTATTCCAATGCCTGAGCACTTTTTCAGTGGGTTTTTTTTTGTTTGTTTTGTTTTGGTTTGGTTTGGTTTGATTTTTTTAATACCCAATCTGAGCCTCCCTGGTGCAGTTTAATGCCATTTCCTCTTGGGATGTGGCAGAAGGAACCGACCCCACCTCAGCCCAAGCTCTTGCCATGGAGCTGTGACAGAACTGGGGACCTCCTGAGTCACCTCTCACTGCACTGTTCCAGCACAGCTTCTGCACAAACTTCCCTTCCCCTGGGGCAGTGCAGAGCGGGACTGGACAGCTGGACTGGTCAGCTGTGCTGCCTGTCCCCGACACCCCGCTGGACACAGGTGTCCTCTTCTCTTCCCTACGTGACATTCCACCTCCTCTTCTCCTGCAGATCCTGTGTGTACACACCACATCCTCAAAAATGCCGAGAGCTCCAGCTATTTCCCTGGCTGGCAGCGAGCACAAAGGATTGTTCCTTGTATCTGCTGGCTACTGGAAAACAGGAAATGTTCTTTCCTCGGCGCTGCTTTCCAGCCGTGCCGGGCTCTGCCTCTTCTCCTGTTCCCCAGCAGGATTTTGGTCACGGCTCTGCCTCATTTGCATGGGGGAGACAGGCAGCACATCCCGAGGGGACAGCTGGAAACAGAAAGAACAGCGTGGAGAGCGCTGGGGTGGGTTCATCCCAGCGGCTGCAAACAGCACAGATCAGTCCCTGCAAATCACAAGCAGTGAGTTGGTTGGGGCTTTTTAAAGTGCCTCCATTTGGGGCTTTAACAGCAGTGAAAAGGCAGAAAAAAGACATTTTGTGGTCTCTTAACTTTCTCTTGCTGGTGGCTTTTGCTCTCCACCTTTGGACAGGTCTGCACGCATGGATTGGTGTTTTCCCTTTGATCCTGTGTGTGTGTCTGCCTTGTAATGCAGAAAATTTGGAAAGAACCCTTGCAGGGATAGTGCTGGATTGGAAGCCAGACAGGGAGGCATTTCATCAACAGGCAATAGCTTTTCTGGAAGCAGAAGGAGAGCAATCAATGCAGAAAGTTTCTTGTTTTTTTAATCACGCTCCTGTTCTACCTTTCCCGGGAGATTTATGAGCCTCCCAAAGTTGGACAAACACCAACAAGAGTTGCACATTTTTAGCATCTGAATGCTTTGCTTTGCCTGGCTTCGTGTGGAAAGACAAGTCCAGGCAAGGTGGTCCTGCAGAAAATGGTTTATTGGGACAGAGCCCTGGCCTGCAGCCACGGCCCCTTGGGCAGTGATCTTATCAGACCTCCTGAACAGAGCAGGGTTGGGCCTGTTTGTTCCTTCAGTGGAAGACCTCCGAGGAGAACCTGGGTGTTGCAAGACCCTGGTATCAATTGTTCCCTGGGCGATGCTTTCCCTGAGAGGAACGAGCAGGGAGCGCAGGTTGGTGCTGCTGGGATGGCTCCACTTCAGGGGGTGCAGCACTGGGGATGGGGAGCAGAGGGAATAAACAAAATCAGCTCTGTGCTCCCAGTGAATTCGGAGAGAGGCAGAACTGGTTCTTGACTTCCAAGTTGATCTGGGGAGCTGAATACTGCAGGATCCTTTGGGAGTCCCAATCCCAATCCCTCTCTTTCAAGTGCACAGCTGATTTGGCAGAGATAACAGCAAGGTATCAGCTTGTTTCTTATTTTAGTCAGCTTTGGCTTGTGGGCTGAACTTTACCTTCACTTAGAGCCCCCTGGAAGTCCTTCCATTTCCCACGGAGTGCTGGCTAGCCTGGCAGGCTCTGGGATTTCAGATTGCCTTCTGCTGGAAACATCCCCATCCAGAACGAGGACACTCCTGGCCTGGCCATGACTGCCCCTTTGGACTCGATGGAGGCTCCTCTTCACAGAGCTCTGGGGACCTTTGGGACACCCTGGGGAGTCTGGGACAGCTGCACAGGGTCACAGATATGATGGGTGTGCAGGGGATCCGTTCCCTTCCCACCCGGCAGCTGGTGGGGGTGTGGCTGCCCCTTCCCCCTGGAGTGGGGCTCATCCTGCCCTCAACTGGCACACCCATGGCTTTCAGAGCCAGGGTGGGCTAACGTGTGCTCGGGGTGAGACTCAGCTCTTGGTTAAGGCAGGTAAACGTGGGTGTGCACCCCTGAGGCGCCTCAGCTCAGCACGGTCTGATTCCAGGTGATGAGGAGCAAGCCCTGCCCTGAGCCCACCCTGAGCCCCCCTGGACCACCCGGGTCACTCTTCAGGCTCCACTGACCAGGGGTTCAACCTCATCTCCACGTAAACATCAAGGGACTTTTCAAATCACCTCTTTATCCCATCCAGTCTCCTGCTCTCACTGTAGAAAATCAGTTATTCCAGGCTCCTATGGTATATTCATTCCTTGTGGATATCCCAAGGTGTCTCAGACCACAGCTGGTGTCTCTGCAGAGGACAGCACAGCCCACCCCACATGTCCAGCACCTTTATGGAAGCTCAGAGCTGCAGTGCCCAGGGATGCTCTGGATTTCAGCTGTCTCAAATGCAGAGTGCATCCCACCCCTTTCTGGCCTTTGGAATAGTCCAGAACTTTTCCTGCTTGAATGCTGCATTAGATTTTAAATTTTTTGAAGAAAGATCTCTTATGATTTTGGTGTTATTCTTCTGTTACTACAAAATCTGTTGTCATTAATGCTTTTCTACAGACCATTCCTTGGATGGAGCAGAGACAAACAAACCAGAAGGAAATGCAGCTTTTTGGAATTATGTTTAATGCAAATGACCCTGCGACACAGAGTTGCTGTGACTGGTTTTTATTCCACCTTTGTTCCCATTTTGAATGCACAGATTTTGGGGTTTAAGGGCTTTTCTTGCCTCGTATAAACCCAAGTTTCAGTTGTTTGGCGTGGCCTTGGCTGTGGGGTTGGTTGTACACCTACCAAATTCTGTTTTCAGGGTTTTTTTTTCCATCTCACTACAAAGAAAACCTAAATTGTTGTTTCTTTCTGCCCCTTCCCTTGGGAGACTGCTGCACATTCAATTGCTCCCATTTGATGCCTAATTCCAGCTGATTATTCCTGATGTTGTTGGTGGCTAGTTACCAGTACCAGAACTTGTTTCCCAGCACCATAGCTCCTTTTCTGCTTGGGATTTTGTGTGTAATAAAGACCTTTATTGGGCTAAGAGATTATTTTGTTGCTGGAGGATGACCAGGCCCAGGGTGGGGCTCTTGGGGTGTCTGTGCAGGGCCAAGAGTTGGGCTGGATAACCTTTGAGGGTCCCTTCCCACTCTGTGGTCCTGTGATTGTACCCAAGGATATTTTCAGCTCTTCTCTGTCTACTTTTCTGCTGCTTTTTAGGTTTTATCTTTGCAGAAAGACAACCAGACAATTTCCTGACCCCTGCATTTGCCAACAGCTTCCACAAATGCTTAAAGCTTCTCTATGTACAGCCAATTATCTTGGGTGACATTCTCTCCTTCTCCTTGGCTTGATCCCCACGAGAGGAGGGGTTGATGAGGCCACTGATTTAACTTGATCTTTGATTGACACCAGCAGAGTCATCTCCTGGCCCAACAGGGTGTAAATATGAAAATAAATGAGTTAATTTTCTGTGAAATCTGAGCAATGATCACTCCTTCTCAGGCCTCTTCCATCAGGCCTCCTGCTCAGAGTCATTGAGGAAACGTTCAACCTTAAAGACAGGTAAGAAAAATCCTCTGCAGGTTCAGGAGGAGAGATAGCAGGAGGCTCTGGGCTGAGGCAGAATTTTTTATGTCTTTATACCAAGACAGATATGAGCATCTTTTGTGTTGTCCTTAAAATAACCCTTTATCATGAAGATGTGTCTGGAATGATCCCTGTGAAAAATGGGGCTGCCCTGGGCAGAAATGTGCTCTGCATCCCGAGGCTGTGCAGGGAAATTTGTCTGTGCTGTGGCAAGGTCACGGAGGGGTTCAGGGCGTCCTCCTGATAAAACAGAAAGCCTTGGGGAGAGCAGCGGGAGGATTTTCAGCTGAGCCTCAGCAGGTCTGGCTTGGGTGGGCACTGCCCTTTCTTACAAACTCCTCAGCCCCTTCCTGGGTCAAAGAGTCCTGGCTTGGTGTGGGCATTGTACAAATCCCAAATCCTGAGTCCTGAGCCCTTCATCTTCTGTCTGTAAATGCTTGGGAAGTTCTGCTCACCAAAGTCATCACTGGAGGTTTCCCCTGGCTCTCATCACCACCATCTCTGTGCTCCTCTTACTGCAGGTCCCATCCTCCCTGCTGTCCACAGCAACCTCTCCAACCTTGCTCAGCTATTCCCTGAAAAATCAGATTTTTAGTTATATTTTAATGCTAACACCTAATAAACAAGAGAGTATGAACAGTGAATGGCTTCATCAGAGCTAAGGATGCTCTCCCACCCTGCACCTGGCTCTGCTGGACTCAGGGAATCACCGAGCGCTTTGGGTTGGGAGGTGAAGCCCATCCCATTCCCACCTCTTGCAGGGTTCCCTTGTGCTGGGAATCAGCCCTGGCGGGTCCCTGTGGGAACACCAGGCACATGGAGGGGATGTTTTGGAGTGTGCTGGGCCTTGAAAATCCACAGAGCCCCTCTGAGCAGAGTGGGAATTCAGCTGGATAGAGAGAGAGATTCTCAGGAAAAGGTCTGGTAGGAGAAGGTCAAGCTTGGTCCCGACTCTGTGGTGTCCCCAGCAGGTCTTTCCCAGGCTTCTGACAGTTCCAGACACCAGGAGATGCGTGTGCTGGTGTCCTGGGCTCAGGGATGCAGGGAAAGGTGTCCCCTGTGCCTGGAGCAGCTCTCCAGGGGTTGGATGTGGTGTCCCACTGTCCTGGTTTGAAAAGACAGGAGTCTGTGAAGGAAGGCAAGGGCCTCCAGTGAAATGGGAAAGGTAAACCCCCCCCCCCTCTAAATTACCACAATTTCAAAATAAAAAGGCTCTCAGGCAAAGATATGGGAATGGGAATAACAGTCCTTTACTAGGAAAAAAACTAAATTAAAAAAATTAAAAATGTAATTAGTATAGACAAAACTACTGATAGAGTCAGAAACCTGACACCCTGAGGAGTCAGGGTGTTGGTGATAGTGCAGTTAAATGGTGGTTGCTCCTCCTGGAGTGGCAGATGAAATGCTGCTGAAGCGATGGCCCAGTAGAAGGGTGTAGTTTTCTCTGAAGGTCTGGTGATAGAGGAGATGGGCCTGGTCTTCCTCTGGGAATCCAGTGAAGAGGCTGAGCTGCTGTCTCGAGAAATGCTGATTTTATGCAGGTAGGGATGCTTGGCTCCTCCCTCTGGGTGGAGCATCTCACAATGGGATGATGTAACTTTCTCAGTCATGCAGTGAGCCATTCAATGGCCCATTAACAGAAGATATCTCCCCGGAGGGAGACATTGTTCTTGGAAGAGATAAGAAAACTGCCCAAGAGATGGCAAATAGAATATATGCTTATTTTACAAGCCAGGACACCCACTGTCACTGAGTGCTCAGGCTGGACCTCCAGACCTTCCCTCGGGTTCTCCTTGCTGCCCCTCCTTTCACCTGGAGCAGGCAGAGAACAGCACAGGCGCTTCTCCCACAGGTCAGGGAATTTTAGGAGCTTTCCCACAACTGAGGCTTGGAGCAGGGAGCTCAGAACCAGGGGTGTCCTGGAACCTTATCCCTTTTATTTCCTTCCTTGAGGAAACATATTAAAAGCAAAAATGCTGCCAGCCTTTGGATAATTTCTCTTTTTATTTTCTTTTCTCTCCTGAAGTTTAGAATGAGTTACCCAGGAGAGAAATGTAGGAAAAGGGGTGCTAATTAATGGAGGTGGGAAAGCTGTGGCAAAGCTGAAGGGATGGATGCATTTGCAGGACGCAGAAAGCAAACAAACCATCGGGAATTGCAGCTTCCCAAGATCAAACCCATGCTGATAGGAAATGTTGGTTGGTGCTCCTAAAATGCCACAGCTGGGAAATGAATGAGTGGATGAGGGTTTAACTGGGCCAGTGGGGGAAGCAGGGCTGATAAGGAACTCCTTATCCAGGAGTGTTTGGGTGTTTGGATGCATCTCCTTGTTTTCCTCAGCAGGACAGATAAGATAACTCCAGGCTGTGTTTAGAGCAGGTTAAAACTGTTCAGTAAACAGATTTATATGCATGAACACGCTGGCATAGGAACACTCATACGGTAACTCACAGATCAGCATCCACTTTGGTTCAGGAGGTTTTTTCAAACATGATTATGGTCTCTCTCATTAGAGAGGTCTTTTATCACAGAAAGCCAAATTTTCCAGACAAACCACTCTAATTAAACCTGGGAGATAAAATAAAAAAAAAAAAAAAAAAGAAAAAAAAGAAATAGTGAGGCTTGGCCAAAACAGTTCCCTCCATCTCTGGTTCCTTGCTCTGAGAGAGGACAGCCAGCCTGCTGAGGCTCCAAAGGAATTGGATGGAACCCAAATTACTCATCTTTGGGGGCTGCACAGAGCCTCCTCAGGTAGGAAATCCCAGGGTGAGCACAGAGGTGGGAGGGAAATGGAGCCAAAGTTCCTGTGCAGGGTCAGCAAGCAAAGAGAAAAGATCCCACAACTCAGCCAGGAGCTGGCTGTGGTGCCCAGGATGTGAAAAGGGGGAGAGACTGGCTGTGAAGGAGCAGAAATGGGTGTTTGTGTGGTCAGCCCCCGCAATCCGTAGGGAGAACGAGGCAGGGAGAGCAGCCCTGTGTGGGAGCTGCCCACAGTGACAGAGCCACACGGCCTGGGGACACTCAGTCCCACCAGGAGCACGTGGAGAGGGCTCAGGTGAGGATGAGACTGGAGAATTCATCCTCAGGCTGGTCTAGAGGAGGAGGATGTGCATTCCCATGTGGCAGGGGATGGTCCCAGACACGGGCAGGAGGCTGCAGTGGATGAATGAACAAATTTATCATCTGTGGGACTCTCCCACGTGGGAAACCCCTGCTCTGTTCATTGGTGTCCCAGGGTAGAGGCAGTGGGATGTGCCCAAGAGCTCCCCCGTGCTCTCCAGTGCTTCACCACTGATCCTGGAGCTCTGGGGCTGCAGAGAGGCCCCCAAATCTGGGATTTTTGTCCAGCTGTCTCCTGCCAGTGGTGCCCTGTGCCCCCCTGCAGCAGGCATGGCACACATCCCACCCTGGAGTGCTTCCCCAGCCCCTGGGCACAGTGCAGAGCCCATGCAGGGGTGCTTCAGCACCTGCTCAGGATAAAATTTTATTGTCATGGCCTTGCTCAGGAAACATTTTCAAACTGGAGCCTGGTTTCTCTTCCACAATTGCCCTGGTTCTGGGACAGAGCTTCCATGCAGGATCTTAAAATCACAGACTCATGGAATGGGTGGGGTTGGGAGGGACCTCAAAGCTCATCCACCCCAGGGACACCTTCCACTATCCCAGGTGGCTCCAAGCCCCATCCAACCCAGCCTGGGACACTTCCAGGGATGGAGCAGCCACAGTTTCCCTCTTCCAGGGCCTCACCACCTCACAGGACCTCAACAGAAGATTTGCAGAGCACTTCTATTTCCTTTGTAATCGTAGGTGAGGTTAAAGGAGCCCAGAGCTCAGCACAGCTGCACTCTCCCTTTCTCTCCTGGGCACTTTGGGTCTGTCTGACCTTCTGCTGGGTCTCCTGCCCTGCAGCCTCATGCCAAGAGAAAAAGTAGAGGAAAAACTTCCTACAGCATCTCCTGGCAGAGCCCAACAGGGCTGAGGAGCACAGTCATTGACTGCAGGCTGGGTGGGGGGTGATGGTTTCAATATCTGCAGTCTTGGGGCCTGTAGGAGAGTCAGGGACCCCAGAGAAACCACAGAGCTTCATCAGTGGAGGCAATGCCTGTCTCTGAGGCTGGGAGAAAAAAGGGACACGGGGAAAGAGGCGGGAATTCAGATCCCAACGTGCCAAAGGCGCCTGCAGAGCCAAGCTGTGCTGCTCTGCCCATGCCTGGGCTCCCAGAGGAATGTGCTTGCTGCTGCCTGTGGGGCAGAGGAAGATTCACAGGGGCTGAAGCAGAAGTTCCCTGGAGCAGCAGTCATGGGCAGACAGGTGAATGACCCCGAGGGGTTTGTGTCTGCACGAGCAGCCAGGCACTGCTATGGATACCCTGGACCAAGAAAAACCTCTACCTGCAGCATTCCCTGACTCAGAGATGCCCAAAGCTCACCTCAGCAGCTCCAGCCCTGCCCGTGCCAGTGCTGAACCAGAGCAGATTCCAGGTTTTGCAGGGACAATCATTAATGTGTGCAAACCTGGGCATTTCCCCTAATTTTTCTTCAGACCAAAGGCTTGTCAAGCTCTGGAATCTCTCTGCCTGCACTTCTCAGGATACACCTGGCCCTTGCTTTCCTGTGTTAAACAACCAGGAATAAATCACTTGTGGTTTTTGAAGAGCTCTGTTTGAAATCTGGGCTGAGCTCAGAGTGGAAATCCACAGCAAAATGAAGATGGGTTTGAGGAAGAGACAAATCTGCGTTAACAGAATCATGGGCACAATCCTGAACGTGTCATTTGTCATTTAGCTGGACGAGTGGTGAGCTCCTGACTGCTTTCCAAGGCTTTTGCCTGGCTGGTTGTGAGCTGCTCTGAAGTTCTGTGTGTTTGAGCACTCCTGGTCTAACCTCAACCTCTTTTCCTTCCTTTATAGATTTCGCTGGCACCTTCTGCTGGAAATATTCTCCATCTAATTTTCTCTGAAGAAGCAGAATGAGCTAGCACAGAGACCCCTTGATCCTGGAGGCCCTTCTGAGGGTAAGGGGAGAGGTACTTCTAGCAGACCTCAACCTGACAGTAGGTCATGAAATTGAGGCTCTAAAAGGAAAATTTGCCCTCATCCTTGTGGGAAGGGAGCTGTAGGTGCAGGTGTTGGGATACAGGAGGAAAGACAGAAGTCCCTCTGAGTGTAGAAAAGTGGGTTGGAATGGGATGTGTGAGCACCTGCAGTGTTGTATGGCACCAAATAGTTTATTTTGTTGTTGTTTTGCCCTGGGTGTTTGGTATCACATGGTCTCCCCCCCCTCCCCACTAAGCCTCAGGTGTGGTGTTCTCTCCCTGGTCTGCCCTCCCCTCTCCCTCTCCTCACCTGTATCCCAATGGATGTTGCCCCTCGACTCTGCCCTCCCTTTTCCAGGGCTCAAAACCCCGCTGGACGACACCTTCGGGCTCTTTTCTCTCTCCTGGACACCTCAGCCTCTGTTACCCCCTGAGGCCTCGCCTGGATCCGAGGTGGCTCCTGAATAAACAGGATTTTAGTCCTGAGGAGCAGAGCGCCTTTCATCTTTTACTTCTATCCTATGTAAGATCGCCCCGCGTTCAGGGGTTCCGATTTTACACTGGAGCACCCACGTTGCCTTGATTTTTAAAAGTGTTAAGTTTTCTTTTATAGTTCTTTTGAAAGTTTTAAAGTTCTCGTAAAACTCCTTTAGCCTTCTGATAATGTTTACATACTTGAGACTCAGAGTTCCCACACAATTTCATGTATAAATAGTTTACATATTTCTCTGTGGGTGGAGAGAAATGATTAATTGATCTTTGGACCAGTGTGGTTGGAGAGGTGGTAATTCCATCCTCCAATCCATGGTCACCTTTGGAATTCTATAAATACCGGATGTTTGAATAAAACTGGGTCTTTTTCTCTTTTGAACTTCCCAAGCTTCTGTGCACTCATTTTGTGTCCAATAGCGACGCACCCATGGGCACCACACGCCCTGGCAGAGGTGCCCTGCCCTCGCTGATCCCGCTCCCTCCCACTGGCAGCAGCAGCCTGGCCCATTCCCGGGCTTTGGGTGAGTTTTCCACAGCAGTGCCAGGCAGGCCACGCTCTGCTGAGGGCTGTGTGTTTGCCCTGGGCTCCCTTCGAGGTGTGCAGGGCTGCTTTCCTCTCCAGCTGCAAGGCCAACTCCATCTGAGAGCCTCGCAGCAAAGGGGAGATGGGAGCTGTGCCCTCAGCGCTGTCCTTGGCCGGGAGCAAAGGCCAGCAGCCCCGTCAGTGCCGGGAAGTGCAGGGAACACACGTATTTCCCTGGACATGGCATCCAGGTCCTGGCAGGGCACAGGAGAAGTGTCTTCCTGCCTCTTCCAGACTGACAGAACGTCTTGTTCCTCCTCCTCTGCTTTGCACAACACTAAGTTGAGGAATGAGAAGTTTTTCCCAGCGGTAGAGATGGGGTGAGGATCTTTCTTCTCGGTGCCCTGGACTCTCTAAGTTAATGCTCCACAGCCTTTCAAAGGTTTTTTAAATTTCCTGCCTGACACACAGGGGGAAGGAGCTGCCAGTGAAGGAGAAAAAGGAAGGAAGGGAAGGAGAAAGATGTTTTCCTCCAGTGCCCTGATCCTGCTCCATCCACACCCTCTCCTTCCAGCCGTTCCCAGAGCAGCACACAAACTCCCCATTCATACCAAAATAAGGAAAGTCAGCAAAATTGTTTTCCCATTGCTCTCCCCAGCAGAAGGCCATGAAGAAACTGCTGCTGTGGCTTGGTGCCAGGAGAGCTCTGCACATTTTTTAGCATCACTGCACTGTCATGGTCAGCACAAGCTGCCACTGAGCTCAGAGCTGGGCCTTGAGACAGGTGAAAGCAGGGCTTAATCCCCCAGGGATTCCCCTGGAGCAGATGGGTCCTGGCTGTGTCCCTGTCAGCTGTGGCCTCCCCAGAGCGGGGACAGGAGCTCATGGAGCAGTCACAGCGATCAGCCAAGGCTCACACGCAGCCACCTCTGTCCTGACATGCCCCGTCTGGAGCAGGTGCCACATTTCTTGTCCCCATCTTGCCACCCATCGTGACTTTCCTGGTGGCAGTGGGCAGCCTGCTGTCCCCCAGGCATTTCTTCACGTAGGGTTCCACTCACCCTGTACTGCAAGTCCAAGGAACTGGTAAGAGCTAAAAGTATCGAGCAGACAAAGTGCTAGAAAGAGGTCCAGATCTAAAGAGTGCTGGTCCTTCAGAGTCCAGCAGAGAGTGAGCAGTTGTAAAATATGCAGATTCTGGCCATTTTTCCTCACATAGTTGCTTTCCGTGCAGTGTTTGCTGCCCTCTCTGCTAAAACTTGCTATTTTTAGGAGTTCATAGAGATTTCTCTGTTGGCCACCACCAGGGAACACAGCCAGGTGTGAACATCAGACTCCTGATGGAGCCAGGGCTGGCTGAGCTGCCATCCCATCCCATCCCATCCCATCCCATCCCATCCCATCCCATCCCATCCCAGAGGCTGAGGGTCATGGAGAGGGGACAGAGCTGCCCTCTCCCAGTGGGATCTTTGCCATCCTGAAGGCAACCCAGGGGTTTTCAGCAGAGCCTGAGCTCAGCCTTGCTAAGCCTGGCCAGGTGCCAGCTCAGCCAGCCCTGCTCAGTGCGGGGTGTGCAGGACCCACACACATCAGCATCTTCCACAGGCTGGGAAGTGGGAAAGGAAGGATGTGGAGGGACTTTCCAACTTTTCAGGCTTGGGTGGAATCTGCTTTTGCAGCTCCTGAATTCAGATCTGATAACGCTGCAGGGCAGACACTGCAGATTCCCCGGATCAGGGCTTAGGGAAGCAGTGGTGCAATGCACCCAGCTGCCCCACACACTGAGGCTGGAGCGTGTCCATCCCTGCCAGGATGCAAGCCCCGTGCTCATGCCTTGTACGCACAGCCCAGGAGGAGCATTCCCTCTGCCAGCCTATCAACCCTTTGGAAAAAAAAGCCAATTCCAACAACAGCCCAGTGTTTTCTTTGGAGCTCTCACAGCCCCAGCACTGTCAGCAGCACAGCCCTGGCTGGCAGCGAGTGAGCGCTGCCTGCTCAGCTCACCCTGCTGTCCCTCCCCAGCCACAGCCTGAGTCATGGCTGTGGCCACAGACAGTGACACAAGGCCATTGTCATCCCAGGAATGCAGCGTTTTCCTGCTCTGCACAAATATTTTGTACAGTGCATTTTCCGTGCTCGTTCCTGCTGGAAGCGCCCCCAGGAGCGCTGCTGACTAACGCTGCCGTCCCTCCTCGTGCTCCCCAGGGCTCCAGGCTCAACAAAGGGCACCGAGTCAAGGCTGGAGAAGCGCGTTTCCTCCAGCAGCACGTGCACTGCAGTGCGAGGAAATGGTGGATTTAACCCCTCCGGGTACAGCTCCCTGGGGTCACATCACTGGGGCCAGCTCGTGGCTCGGGGCTGGCCTGGAGGAGCAGGTGTGGACACGGAGAGGCGCTGGCAGAGCAGGCTCACAGCTTGTCCCCCAGCTCCAGACATGGCTGTGGGGTCACTGGTCCCCTGGAGATGCCTCTCTTGGCACTGCCTCCCAAGGGAAAGGGACAGGAGCTCAGTCAGAGCTGAGCTCTGCAAAGGCTTCCCTTAATCCTGTCCTGGGGACACCTCCGGGCACTGCAGCTCCTGCCCTCTGCTGACCTGTCTGCTCCACTCTGCTCAGAGATGAAATCCTAATTGCTTCCCTCACTGAAGCCCGTCTGCCTCCTCACACTGCCCAGCAGAGAGCCAAGGACACAACTTGTGTTTTCTCCCTCTGCCAGGTTGTTATCAGGGTGATTTAAAATCCAATTTCTGGGAATATATAGGATAAATAAATTTAAAAGCAAATCTCAGGATGTGGCAAAGACCCCGTTCCCCCAAATACCTTCATTTTACGAAGGACAGATGATGAGGCTGCATCCAGGGTGAGCTCAGCTGTGGTGAGCTCCTCAATGAGCACCAAGGGCTGGCGAGGTGCTGGTGAGGGTGTCACGCATTCCATAGGGGACAAAGATGTCTTCATTGTGACAGCACAGGACTGGCTGGAACAGGGCTGTGCACTGGGATCATGGAATCACAAACCATGGAATGGTTTGGGTTGGGAGGGACCCTAAAGCTCATCCATTCCACCCCTGCCATGGCAGGGACATTTCCCACTGTCCCAGGTGCTCCAAGCCCCAGTGTCCAGCCTGGCCTTGGGCACTGTCAGGGATCCAGGGGCAGCCCCAGCTGCTCCAGGATGTAGCACAGCCATGGTGCTTCGCAGCATTTTGGGATGCAGCAGTTTTGGAGCGATGGATGCATCAGACACGCTCTGTAACACGGCCACGTGCCCTGAGTTTGTGCACACACAGGACAGGTGACAGTGGCCATTCCATGGTGGTCACAGCCTTTGCTGCACTTTAAGTAGATGTGAACTGACTCTCTGTGGGAAAAAATTAATTTGGAAAATTAAGTTGTTGATTTTACAAAAATGCTTTGGCTAAATCTGGAGTCTCCTCAACTGTGCTTAACCCAGGAGGAGGCAACACTATTGGTATTGTGGTAACCTATACAACAGGGATTTCCTCCCAAAATGCAATGTTTATACTCATCGTTGAGAGCCTGGTGGGGGCAGCAAGGATGGATTGGGGCAGGATGGATTGGGGCAGCCAGGATGGATTGGGGCAGGATGGGCTGGACTGGAGCAGGATGGATTGGGGCAGGATGGATTGGAGATGCCAGGCTGGACTGGGGCAGCCAGGATGTGTTGGAGCAGCAGGATGGATTGGGGCAGGATGGTTTGGGGCAGCCAGGCTGGATTGGGACAGCCAGGATGGACTGGAGCAGCCAGGCTGGACTGGAGCAGGATGGACTGGAGCAGCCAGGATGGACTGGGGCAGCCAGGCTGGATTGGGACAGCCAGGATGGGTTGGGACAGCCAGGCTGGATTGGGACAGCCAGGATGGGTTGGGACAGCCAGGCTGGATTGGGACAGCCAGGATGGGTTGGGACAGCCAGGCTGGATTGGGACAGCCAGGATGGGTTGGGACAGCCAGGCTGGATTGGGACAGCCAGGATGGGTTGGGACAGCCAGGATGGGTTGGGGCAGCCAGGCTGGATTGGGACAGCCAGGATGGACTGGAGCAGCCAGGATGGGTTGGGGCAGCCAGGCTGGACTGGGACAGCCAGGATGGACTGGGACAGCCAGGATGGGTTGGGACAGCCAGGCTGGATTGGGACAGCCAGGATGGACTGGGGCAGCCAGGCTGGCCGAAGCTCCCAGAGGCTGCAGCTGAGCTGGAGGCTGCAGTGAAAGCCCTGCCCTTGCCCGGTGCAGTTGTGCAATAGCGGATGTTTGGGAGCAGATAGGTGATGCAGAAGACTTCCTTCCTCAGCTCACAAGGCAAATAATTTGTATCCTGATTACAAATTATGAGGGTTTGGAGATTGCAAGGTCAGGAGACACCACTGTAATTATGTCATCTGACCTTCCCAAGGAGTGCAGCCTCGGAATGGCACTTGGTGATTCCCATGCCGAGGCCGTCGGTCCTGGCTGTCCCACAGGGAGCCTTTTCCTACAGCCTGAGGCACAGGGGGTCTGTCCCTGACTGCGACCTGGCGGGTAAACCCAGCACGCAGAATACACAGCTCACTTCCAGGTCTGTGCTTTTCCTGCAAGACTTTGGTCTAGGGAGATCATGGGAGAGGATGGGATGGGATGGGATGGGATGGGATGGGATGGGATGGGATGGGATGGGATGGGATGGAATGGAATGGGATGGAATGGAATGGGATGGAGTAGAATCTTCAGAGCTCCCTGAAGGGACCCACAAAGATCATCCAGGTCCAGCTCTTGGCCCTGCACAGGACAGCCCCAAGAATCCCACCCTGATTCGTGTCAGATTTCGGATCGCCCACCCTGTCCAGCAAGGACTGTCCCCGTTTCCAGGCCACCTCTTCCTACCTCACGGAACAACCTGGACTGCAGGAAGGAGGGGACAATTTGGGAAGATTTGGGGTGTCCCATTCCCACGAGGGCTGTGCGGGTAGCACAGGGAATGTCAACTAAGAGCCCACACCTGAGGTTTTGACCTCTGTGGGATGTGAACACGTTTGAAATTTGTGTTCCGATTTCTTCACTGTTTAAATCCTGGAACTCTCAGGAGGCTCAGACCACAGAGATCTGTATCAGCTCAGAAACACCAGCCCTGGTCCCTCTGGGGCATCCTGCCCTGCCCGCACCCACCCAGCTTTGGCAGCCACAGCTCCTGGTTAATGCAGATAGCCCAGAACTGGCTTTACATTAATAAAGCCATTCACACCCCCATTATGATCATTATTAATTAGGCTGTTTACCACTGATATTGTGGTAGGACCCAGAGACCCCTGGACAGGGCTGGGGCCTCACTGCACAGTCATGGCTCAAATGCCATCACTCCCCAAAGACCCTGAAGGGCAAAATGAGCAGAGGTGAGCTGGGGCAGAGACCAAAGAGGTGCAGGGCCACAGCAGAATTAATCCTCACTGATCTGCTCCTCTGGAAGATGGAGAACATCATGGCAAGTTTGTGGCCAGATGTTTGTGCTGAGTAGAGCCCCAGGACTGTGATCCCAAGGGCAGTGACACTTCAGCCTTGTCCCAGTGCCCCTGCTCACCCCTTCCACCACCCTGGCTGCACAGGTGTGGGGTTTTGCTGTAAAAGATGCACAGGCTGTGCTGGGGAAAATGCACAGAACCAGCACTTAGGGCACCTGCAGAGCTCTCAAGGCTTTGCCCTGCCTTAGGAGGAGGCTTTTAGCCCACTGTCAGTCCCTTCGCTGCCACTGTGACCCAGCTGGCACTGAGCAGGGACAGGTCCTGGGGTCACAGCCCGGGGATGCTGTCGTGGGCTGCCACTGACCCACCACCACAGCTCTGTGCAGCTTCTCAGCCCCGCTGCCTCAGGGATATTTCCACACCAGATCAGTCCCGGGAGGAGGCAAGCAAAGCGAGCTGGCCATTCCCAGGCTGAGCTAGCCAGGAGTGGCGAGGGGACAGCGACAGGCATGGGGCAGGTGAGTCAGGCCACATGAGAATGAACACGAGGAGCTGCTCCCTGGCTCTGTCCCTCTCCCACTCCCCTGTGCCAGCAGCTCTTTTACACCTTTTATCTCCATGTGTGCTTCCACCCCAGGATTTTGGAGCATCCCCCCTGTCCCCACTCAGCCCAGCAGGTGCCCCCCGGGCTGGGCAGTGGGGGCACACGGCCTGGCCAGCAGCAGCCCTGGCACCTGTTCAGCAGGGGACACAATGAGGATTAATCACCGCCTGTCCGAGACGCTGCCGTGTTTTTCCTCCATCCTTATTTGCGTGCTAGCGCCTGGAAAACAGGATGGCGATGTTTTCCTGCCGCACATTCCCCAAGACTAAACAAAGGAGCTTGGATTTCCAGCCCCCTCTGATCTCTGATAAATGTGGGGCTTTCAGGAATTGCTTGGGGAGCGCGGGAGTGGGGGAGTTCAGGGGTCTGCCCCTCGGGCTGGTCCCACTGCTTGGAGCAGAAAACCTCCAACCTCTGGAATGAAGGGGAAGCTTTTCCGTCTCACTTTTAGGGAAAAAGCTTTTCATGGCAAGAGTGATAAAGTTCTGGAATGGCTGCCTGGGGAGGTGGTGGAGTCACCATCCCTGGGTGTGTTTAAAACAAGCCTGGATGTGGCACTGGGGGCCAGGGTTTAGCTGAGGGGTTGGTGCTGGGCTGGACTCAATGGTCTGGAAGGTCTCTTCCAACCCAGGGATTCTGTGAATTCTGTGATTCTGTGAATGCTGTGATTCTGTGAAAACACTGCCTAAAGAAAGTTCTTGTGTGCACAGCCTGCACTGGTGGGCTCTCGTTAAGGTTTGCTACTCATAATTTTTTAGGGTCTCATTTATTTGAGGTCTGACCATGGGAGGTGCTTTACAGTGAAGTATAAAAGATAAACCAGGCTCCCTAAAGAAGGAGGAATGTTTGTTTTTAAAGTATAACCACCAACATCACCCCGGCAGGAGTTAGATAAGGAGCCCTTAGGCCATCTTCTGAAATGGTAGCTCAGCTGGGAACGAATCAGAGAACCAGAGAATATTGGAATGGCTTGGGTTGGAAGAGCCCTTAAAGCTCTTTTCCTTCCATGGGCAAGGAAGGGATTGGAAATTCTGCCCTCACCTGCTTGGAAAGCCCAGGGCTTTTCCCTACCCGTTGCACTGCTTTTCCCTCATCCCACTTCCATGGGATGCTCTGGTGCATCCCCCCCTTACCTGATGTTTTTATGGGTTTAAAGAACTGCTCTCTCCAAACTCAGATGAACTTTGCAGGGAAAGCAATAATTGGTGCTTATGCAGCATCTGGGGAACTTTTGGAGGCTCTTAAGATGTCCCCTGAACTGGGAAAATGAATAGTGGGAGTCCTAATTCTGAACTGATGTGGGGAACGTGCAGGTGTACAACGTGCAGGTTTGGTGACTCTGCTCCCAGCACCAGGAGCATCAACAAGAGCCAGGTCTTGGGATAGATGGACCAGGGAAAAAGGAAAGAGCTGAAAAATCTGTGTTAGAAGCCTTGGAGAGAGGCTGTGGAGGTTCTCCATGGAAATATCTCAATTTCCACTCAGCCTTGATAGGAAACACATTCCACCTATGGATCATCCAATCCTGCATATGGGAACAGTTCTGTAACCAGGAACTTCTGATGATTTGGAGCACAAAGGCTCAACACCTTTCCTGGCATTGAATGAGGAATAACCACCCAGATTTGTCCAATTTCAGTGGTCACAGCGTGGGGGGATTCCCATTTTTCAGCTGTACTTTCTGTGGCCCCAGAGCTGAGATGTTTCAACCACGGAATCACAGAACCACTACGGTTGGAAAAGACCTCCAAGATCATCAAGGCTTCGACCAAATCCCACCGTGCCACTGAACCTTCTCACAAAGTGCCACATCTACTTGATTTTTGAACACTTCCAGGGATGGTGGCCCCATCACTGCCCTGGGAAGGGGTCCCAGGCCTGAACCACTCTTAATGAAGAAATTTTCCTGAAATCCATCCTAATTTCCTCTTGTCCTGTCCCTTGTTCCCTGGAAACAGAACCCAACCTCCATCTATCTCCCTTAAAAATCCCAAATTTTCTGTGAAAACTCAGTTTTAGGAAGTAGAATTGTGATATATATATATATATATATATATATATATTTATTTTTTTTTTTTTTTTTTTTAATCACTCTTTGGGGAAACTGCTTTTTCTCTCTGGTGACTCATGAAAAATATTGACCAAATGCACTTCAGCTCTGATTTGTGGTGTCCTCCAGTTGTGTCTCTGGGTTTGGCCCTTGATGTTCTGTCCCCGAGGCACTGAAAAGCTCAAGAACTGCCCCTCCCCAAAGTAATCTCGCTGGGTTAAGTCCTTAAACCTCATTACAGTTCTCAAGATAAGAGCTCATTAAACAGCGTGAAAGTAACCTTGGAAAAGGGGATTTCAATATCTGCCCCGAGAGGTCTGAACACTGAGGAATTGGGATGGGCTGATTCCTGTTCCTGGGCGATGTTTATCTGTGTTATCCTCAGGAATTGTCACCCGGGAATCTCGCTGCACCAGGGACCTGCTGCTACCAGGAAAAATGGGAAGGGCTGGCAGGAAGTTGTTTGCATATCTCTTCTTCTGGGTGGGTGACTCAGGCAAGAAATAAAGTGTAATATCTGTAAAAAAATATCTGCAAGGTCCCGAGGCAGGGGTGGTATCTTGGCAGCACTTTTTGTGTCCAAAAAAATCCCCCAAAAACATGGATCCTACTGGACACTGGCACAGCACAAACCACAGGTCTGGGTTGCTTTCAGGAGCATCCAGAAAGTCAGAAGGGAGTGGGAGAGGGAGAAATCTCACCTGGAAACAGCAAAAACAACAGAAATCACAAACTTGCTTCCCCCTTCTGCCCTCCCGCCCTATTTCTCAACAAAACTTTCTAAGTTACAGATTTTAAACCTGTTCTGAATGGATAAAAGCCTGCACCAGTGCCTGGGGAATGGCAGGAAGGCACGTGCTGTCATGATTGGAGCAGGGAGAATGTGCTAATTACATAACAGCCCAGGAATTTGGCAGCGCTGATGCAGAAATAGGGCGAATAATCCTCTTTCCCCATCACCTCCTTCCCCAGCCCTGTCTGCTTCACTTTTTCAGGATGGAAATTTAATTTTCAAACCTTTCCACACACATTTTTAACCTGGCAAAAGTGGGAAAAACAACTTTCCCAGAAGCGCTGCCATGCCTCAAGTCCAATTTTTTTCCCTTTCTAAAAAAAAAAAAAAAAAAAAAAAAAAAAAAAAAAAAAAAAAAAAATCTACTAAAGAGTCATATTTTGCTTTGGTGCTCAAGAAATGATTCCAAATCATGCCATAAACTGGTGGTAGTTTTGCTTGGCCCCACTTTGCCTGTGGGCCAAGCCTTGGCCTGGAATAATTTCACATTCCTGTCACTGCCGTAATTCAGCACTGAAGAGACACGAGGACATCGGTGCTTTGTCACTGAGGTTGGGCAGGGAAGCAGTTTTCCTGCTTTGTGGAGGAAAAATGGGGACAGAATCCCTGCCAGCGCCTTTCCAAGCTGCTGCAAACAGTTTTGGAGTCCTTCAGGCCTGCTCCAGTCCAATCCCATAAAATCAGCCTCAAGTGCTCCCTGCACTGGCATTCCCAGCTGTGGAAAATGGAAAAAGAGCAGCCTTCAGACAGTGCCAGTGCAGAGCAGGGATCCCAGAGTCACAAAATCACAGAATTACACAACCCCTGAGGCTGGAGAAGCCCTCTGACACCATCGAGTCCGACCTGTGCCCGATGTCCACCTTGTCCCCAGCCCAGAGCTCCCAGTGCCACCTCCAGCCCTTTCTTGGACACCTCCAGGGATGGGCACTCCAAACCCCTGGGCAGCCCCTGCCAAGGCCTGAGCACCCTTTCAGTGATGGCAGTGGGGCCTCCAGAGCTCCCTGAGTGCCCGAGGGAGCACCCACATCCTCCTTCCCTTTGGGAGGGCAGCCAGGCACCTTCCATGTCCAGCACTGGGTGCAGAGAGTCCCACACTGGCTTGGCTTGGGAGGGACCTTAAATCCCATCCCATCCCATCCATCCCATCCCATCCCATCCCATCCCATCCATCCCATCCCATCCATCCCATCCCATCCCATCCCATTGTCCCAGGTGCTCCCAGCCCCAGTGTCCAGCCTGGCCTTGGGCTCTCCAGGGATCCAGGGGCAGCCCCAGCTGCTCTGGCAATTCCAGCCCAGCCCCTGCCCACCCTGCCAGGGAACAATTCCCAATTCCCAAGATCCCATCCAGCCCTGCCCTCTGGCACTGGGAGCCATTCCCTGGCTCCTGTCCCTGCAGGCCTTGTCCCCAGTCCCTCTGCAGCTCTCCTGGAGCCCCTTCAGGCCCTGCAGGGGCTCTGAGCTCTCCCTGGAGCCTTCTCCTCTCCAGGGCAGCACCCCCAGCTCTCCCAGCCTGGCTCCAGAGCTGAGGTCCCTCAGCTCCTGATGATGATGCTTTATGACTTCATCTCTGCTCTGCATCCTGGGCCTCTGCTCCTCAGCCCCTCTGCTGCTGTTCCTGCCTTCTATTTCCTGACTTTAAAGCTTTTTTTGACAGCCACAAACTTCTCACTGGGATAAGCACTGGCTGATCCAGCCTTTAAAACCTCTGATTGTGGCACACAAGTACAACAGAAATAAAACCCACGGGTCACAGGCATCTATCGATTGCCTAAACTGCTATCACAGCAAATCCTGAGGAAACAAAGGACAAAAAGGATCAGGAAAAGCCCAGATGGAGCAACCCTGAGCAGCCTGAGCTGTGAGGGCCTGCAGGCTCAGTTCCAGGCACTGCTGAGCAGACACCAAGGCTTGTGACTGAGATTTGCTGCTGCTGCTGGAGGCTCCTGACCCTGGGAACAGCCCAGGGAGGACTCAGAGAAAACCCTCCCAGATGGAGACCATGGATGTTGGGATGTTGGGGGACACAAGACAGATGATGGACTTTGGACCTAATCAGCATAAGAGACTTGATGAACAGGATGCCTTGGCAATGGCAGACAGAACTTTGAGGATTGCAAGGGGATTCAATCAGACGGGTTTACCGGAAAAAGAAAATGACATCAGACCTCTGCAAGCAAGAGATGTTGGAATATGCATCAATTTGTGTATGTGATTTTAACCTAATCGTTGTACTGCACATTACTAGTCTCCCTAAAATATTTTATGTCACTGCGGGCCCCCAGCCAGGGAATAATTAGCATTGGGTCCCTGATTGCAGAAGGCTGATCAATTGCTTTATTATGTCATCTATACTATATTATACTCATTAAGAAAGTCAGTAACCCTTCCAGCCAGCCCCATCCAGCTTTGACCTAACTGGTCAATCCATCCCAACACCATCCAGTGTCCAATTAAGAAATCACCCTTTGGTACATAAATCTCCACGGCACATTCCACATGTGCACAACAGCAGGTGCAACAAGTGGGGATAAGAATTGTTTCTCATTCTTTCCTCTGATCTTCTCACAGCCTTCCCCGGGAAAATGCCCAGGCAAAGTCTGTGCCTGCTCTCTGTGGCCACAGAGCTGCTGCCACAAGTGTATCAGTGTTTGTATCCCACAAGAAATTTAGATTCCGATCACCGCACCAGTCTTCCCTGTCTCTCTCCATCACCAACACACGGAGAGGAGGGTGTCTGTGACATCCCCAGAAGCTGTCATCTCCTGGGACAGGCACAGCAGAAGCAGCCGAGGCCTCAGCTGCAGTGAGGGGGAGACCCCAGAGCCCCCCATGAGCAGGAAGGGATGGGCTGAGCACAGGGGGGAATCTGCTCCTTGGGATGTGGGTTTCTGTCTTCTCCAAGCCCAGCCTTTTTTAAATCCAGGGAATTTTTTTTTTTCAGCATAGTCTCTGCCTCGCTCAGGAATTAATTCCCCAAAACCTTGAGGTTTTTCTTACTGGGGAAGGCAGATAAGAGGTCACATCCCCACCTCCTTTACAATCCGTGAGCAGAATCCAATGCTTCAAATGGGTGTCAAGGGGAGAAAATTCTCTCAGGAGAACTTCTCAGGAGCTCAGCCAGCCCTTGGTCCTTGGTCCCTCCTCCAGCAGGTACCAAACACGTCCTTTTGTTGACTTTTGTGCTCTTCACAAGCCCTGGGTGGGCTGTGGAGAGGTCAGGGGGGCTCAGAGGGAGCCAGGGGTTCATCTCTGGTGTCAAATGAGGCACTGCAGGGAGTGCCAAAACTGCAGGAGCTGCCCAGTCCCTGTCCCAGCACCCAACTGGTTTGCCAGCGTGGATAACTGGTGCTGAGAGACCCCAGAGTCCTTAACCTGACCTGTTGGAGCTCCAGGTAAACTGAGACCTGCAATTTTTGTTGAAATCAGAAGAGAGGATGTGATATAGAGACCTTTCTTCTCTGTGGTGAAGCATTTCTGGAGCACTCTGTCAGCTCGGCAGGCTTGGCCTACAAGGAAGGAAGGAAGCACAAGGAGGACACCAAGATGTGTTAGAAAAGAAAGCAAAACCAAGCAGACATCTTTAAAGGAGGGAATCAGTTTTTTATTGTGAAAATGCCAGATTTTTTCTCACAATCTCCTCAGTTAAATGAAAGAAAAGATGAAAAGGACTGGGCTTCCCAGAAAGCTGCAGGGATTTATACTGGGTTTTGCTGGGAGCTCAGGCGTCACTCATGTTCTTGGTGAAGCCATCAGTACAATTGTTATTCCTGTGTAAATTCATGGGCTTAGAAACAAGCTTCCTCCCTTTCTCCACCTGGAAAGGGGATCCAAGTTCTCCTGGAAAGCAGCTCCTGGGCTCAGAGGGGTCGCTCTGCGTGTGGGACATCAGGCACGGGGAGTGAGGACACTGAGATGTGCCCCCCAATAAACCCAAGGACTGCTCACCATGTCCCAGCTGGGTGACCTCTGCTCATCTCCTGGTGTCCCCTGAACCTCAGCCTGTCCCCAGGTGTGACCTTGGTCAAACACAGGCACCTCCAAGGCTGTTTTGGCAAAGCCACCCCTGAAGTTTGGGCAGATTTGGATCCACATCCTTGAGGGATGCAGGGTGCTCCAGAGCGGAGCAGGAGTGAAGCTCCATCCTGCACCACGGGGAGATTCAGAGGGTTTTTATCTCCCAGGCAGACAGCACAGGGTGTGTGGAGCTCATGGAGGACCCTGGAATGCCTGGGAATTCAAGGAATGCCAACCTCTTCTTCAGTGGGCTTTGGTTCAAGCTCCTGCATCATCCCCAGGTCAGAGCCAAGCAAAGCAGGCCCGGCCCGTGCTGCTTTCTGCTGCAGTCAGCACCAAAGTGCCAGCTGGTGACAGCACTGAGGATCTCCAGGAGGGGCTGAACCTGCCCTCAGACTCCCAAAAACACCTGGGCATGCTTGGCATCCACGTGTAAAAATATCTAGTGTTCTAAAAGCGTGGGTTCAGGGCCCCAGGAATATTTGGGCTCTTGGGAGGAGTTCTGGCATCCACAGCCAGGCCAGGCAGAGCTCAAAACGGATCAGGAGCCAGGTTTTGTCCAAAAGCAGCGCTGAGCCAGGCTCAGGCAGCCCCAGGAACAGCACAGATCACTGCAGCCCCAAAACCAGGGGCTCAATGCACACATGGACTGTGCTGGATTCCCCAGGGATTTTCTTCAGGATCCTGCTTCTGTTCTCTGTGCCCATCACCAACATCCGCCACTCCTGCAGGGACTGCAACACCTGCAGGGACTGCCACTACTGCAGGGACTGCCACTCCTGCAGGGATTGTCATTCCTGCAGGGACTGCCACACCTGCAGGGACTGCAACACCTGCAGGGGTTGTCACACCAGCAGGGATTGTCATTCCTGCAGGGACTGCCACTCCTGCAGGGACTGCAACACCTGCAGGGACTGCAACACCTGCAGGGATTGTCATTCCTGCAGGGACTGCAACACCTGCAGGGACTGCCACACCTGCAGGGGCTGCAACACCTGCAGGGGCTGCAAAACCTGCAGGGACTGCCACTCCTGCCTGCTCAGAGGGGAGCTGCAAGAAGTGAAAATTGCAGCTCATTTTCCACTCACATGGCTGTCCCGGCAGTCAGACCCATAATGTCCTGTGGGTCTAGAGGATGGGTCATCAGGAGAAGAATTGGTTTCCAAAAATCCTCTCTGCCATTTGCAACTCTGCTGCAGGAGGAGGAGATGGAGAAGGATGAGAAAGAGGAGGAAGAAGAGGAGAAGGAAAGAGGAGAGGAGAGGAGAGGAGAGGAGAGGAGAGGAGAGGAGAGGAGAGGAGAGGAGAGGAGAGGAGAGGAGAGGAGAGGAGAGGAGAGGAGAGGAGAGGAGAGGAGAGGAGAGGAGAGGAGAGGAGAGGAGAGGAGAGGAGAGGAGAGGAGAGGAGAGGAGAGGAGAGGAGAGGAGAGGAGAGGAGAGGAGAGGAGAGGAGAGGAGAGGAGAGGAGAGGAGAGGAGAGGAGAGGAGAGGAGAGGAGAGGAGAGGAGAGGAGAGGAGAGGAGAGGAGAGGAGAGGAGAGGAGAGGAGAGGAGAGGAGAGGAGAGGAGAGGAGAGGAGAGGAGAGGAGAGGAGAGGAGAGGAGAGGAGAGGAGAGGAGAGGAGAGGAGAGAAGAGAAGAGAAGAGAAGAGAAGAGAAGAGAAGAGAAGAGAAGAGAAGAGAAGAGAAGAGAAGAGAAGAGAAGAGAAGAGAAGAGAAGAGAAGAGAAGAGAAGAGAAGAGAAGAGAAGAGAAGAGAAGAGAAGAGAAGAGAAGAGAAGAGAAGAGAAGAGAAGAGAAGAGAAGAGAAGAGAAGAGAAGAGAAGAGGAAGAAGGGAAGGAGAAGAAGAGAAGGAGAAGGAGGAAGGGAAGGAGAAAAGAAGGAGAAAGAGAAGGAGAAGAGGAGGAGGAAGAGAAAGAGGAAGGCTGAACTCCTTCAACAGCCGAAGCCCTTTGCACTAGTTGTGCACAGGACCAGGAGATGAGCCCTGGATCCTGGGAGAGGCTGCAATCGCTCCCTGGGCACGCTCCGCCCGTGGGGGCATCTGGAGACAGATCCCACAGGAGGCTCCCTGGCCAAGTGCAGGGATTCTGCAGCTACTTGCAGCCAGCCATTGTCGGAGCAGGGAGCTCTCCGGCTCCTGGCTGGTACCTGAGCTGATAATTGCTCAGAAAAATTAAGGGTTGGGTAATTCCTCCTGAAATTAATTGCCTCGCTGAGCTGCCGCAGGGCACGCGCCACGAGAAGGTTTGAAGATGATATAACCACTTCCCTCTTCAGGATCAAACCAGGTGGCAAAAGTCCACTTTTGTCACAAAGAGCTTTTGGCTCTGGGGATTCCTTTTCTCTGATTTTTTTTTTTTTTTTTTTTTTTTTTTTTTTTGCTTTTCTGCTGTTTCTGAAATGTCTTTAAGGGTCCTGAGGAGCTGCAGGAATTTATGGGCAGTGCTTTTGTCAGCCTCACCTGACGCTGGCAGCTCAGTCCTCTGCAGCAGCTTGCTTTGCTCATTTTAACACTTCTTTTATAAGCAGCCACTACTCCTCATAAAATGTTTATAAACAGAGGCAGGAAATAAGAAGAGACTCAGGATATTCACAGTTGATCTAAAGTCAGCCTTTCTTCCCCTTCTCACAGGCTGCTCTCAGTTTCCTCCTCTCTCTCAGACTGTGCAGCTGACATGGGGTGAAATCCTTATTTCCCCAGCATGTCTTGATTTTGGGGAAAATTTCTCATTCTCTCTTCTTGTCTCTTGGCTCCCTGGGGGAAGATTCCTCTGGGAATGGATGCTCTGCCTGTGCTGCCTCCTTCCTTCACCTCTTTGTGGAAAGAATATGCCTTTAAAGGAAAAGAAGCCACAGACCCATGGATTCCTAAAGAAATGGAGCTGGCACTCCCTGCCCAAGGCAGACCAACTTTATTTGTGTCTCTGCCCTTCTTAAACACTCCCAATGAAAAGTTTTTACCACCCTCCAGGGAAAATATTCCCATGCAACACTTTTTCACCCATGGAAATTTTCCCTTCGCTTTATTACCAGCCCAAATAATAGAGTTTTTTTTTTTTACTCAGTTCACATCTTCCAGACCTGCTGCTCCATGGGGATGATCTCCAAGTGCTCCAGAGCTCTCCTGGAGTGTCCTGGCCTTTACCACAAAGGATCCTTGCAGGTCCTTGCAGCTCCTCTTCCATTTATGAGAACCCAAACAGGACATTTGCCTTTACCAAACCTGACCTGGGGATCTGCTGCAGCCTCCAGAGCCTTTCAATATTCCTGCAGGTGTTTATTCCAGAGTGGAATTCCTGTCTCCACATCCACTGGTGAGATGCAGCTCTGAGTCAGTCACTCTTCGGTGTCTCCAGTCACTTGGGAGGTAAAACATCTCAAGATAACAGCTGATGTCCTCCAGGAGAGGTGTCCAAAGGCAAATCCCCCTTTGGAGACACTTTCTCCTGTAGAACAGCTTTTGGGGTGGTTTTTGTTGTTGTCCTTAGCTGATGGGGTTTTTTCCCAAAAAAATTCTTGAGTAATTTGGTTTTTGCTTAAACCTTCCAAGGTGTTTTCAGTCCTCTCTCAAATTCTTGTCATCTTCAGGTTTATGTGTTCCCTCCCTTTGCTGAGGACACGTGAAGATACTGAGCTGAGCCCTGCAACCACGGTTTGCTAAATCCTGGCATTTGCTGCAGCCTTGGGCCTGAAAGGACACAAAGCCAGGAGAGTGCAGAGTCAGCTGGGCTGAGGTTTGGATTTCAGGGTCTGAAATTGGGGTCAATTTGGACCTCAGATGGGAACTCTGGGGGGAATCTCAAGGATTTCCTGCTCCAAATGCACAGGTATGGACTGGCACTGGCACAAAGGACAGGCTGGGAGAGCTGGGGGTGCTGCCCTGGCGAGGAGAAGGCTCCAGGGAGAGCTCAGAGCCCCTGCAGGGCCTGAAGGGGCTCCAGGAGAGCTGCAGAGGGACTGGGGACAAGGCCTGCAGGGACAGGAGCCAGGGAATGGCTCCCAGTGCCAGAGGGCAGGGCTGGATGGGATCTTGGGAATTGGGAATTGTTCCCTGGCAGGGTGGGGAGGGGCTGGGCTGGAATTGCCAGAGCAGCTGGGGCTGCCCCTGGATCCCTGGAGAGCCCAAGGCCAGGCTGGACACTGGGGCTGGGAGCACCTGGGACAATGGGATGGGATGGGATGGGATGGGATGGGATGGGATGGGATGGGATGGGATGGGATGGGATGGGATTTAAGGTCCCTCCCAAACCAAAACATTTGAGTTGCTGGTCGGCAGCCGGTTGGACATGAGCCAGCAGTGTGCCTTGGTGGCCAAGAAGGCCAATGGCATCCTGGCCTGCATTAGGAACTGTGTGGCCAGCAGGAGCAGGGAGCTCATTCTGCCCCTGTGCTCAGCACTGCTGAGGGCACACCTCGAGTGCCGTGTCCAGTTCTGGGCCCCTCAGTTTGGGAAGGACATTGAGATGCTTGGGCGCGTCCAGAGGTGGCAACGGGGCTGGGAACACAAACCCTGTGAGGACGTTTGAAGGAGCTGGGGTTGTTCAGCCTGGAGAAGAGGAGGCTCAGAGGTGACCTCATTGCTCTCCACAATTCCCTGAAGTGAGGTGCAGACAGGTGGGGTCGGTCTCTTCCACCGGGCAGCACTGACAGAACAAGAGGACACAGCCTCAAGCTGCATCAGGGGAGGTACAGGTTGGATATTAGGAAAAAAAAATTCACTGAAAGAATATAAAGTACTGGAATTGTCTTCCCAGGGAGGTGGTGGAATCACCATCTCTGGATGTGTTTAAAAAGACTGGACATGGCACTTGGTGTTACAGTCTGGTTGAGGTGTTAGGGCATGGGTTGGACTTGATGATCCTAGAGGTCTCTTCCAACCTCATTATTCTGTGATTCTGTGATTCTGTGATTCTGTGATTCTGTGATTCTGTGAATTCCATTCAAAGGGACTATGCAAAGCACACCAGAGGAACCTGCCCCCTGCCTGTCTGAGTCTGCTCCTCCTCTTCCTCATCCCTTCTGTATTTCAGGAAAAGTGAAGCCTTCCTCAGCCAGAGGAGCCCTGCCTGTGCTCCAGCGCTGAGCTCAGGGCAGCAGGCGCCAGCTCAATCGCGGTGATCCCTTGCAGGCACCTGCTCCTTCCCCAGCAAACCCCGAGCTCCTCCAGCATCCTGGCCCTGAGCTGAGCTCCAGGGAGGGCAGGAAACCCAGCACCACCAAGCCTCCAGCAGGGCACCAGCGCCAGCCCCTCGCCAGGGCTGCCCTTGTTTTTCTCACGCCCGTTTTGCTCCAACCCAGGTTAATCACCGACGGTTCCGAATTCCGCTCGTGGACAGGGGAAAGGGAAATGAGCAGGAGGGCTCGGGCTCAGCCTCTGCCTTGAACCCCTCGCTGCTTCACTTGCTGCTTTTCCACACTGGGAGGCCGAAGCTGCTCAATGGAGCCCCCACTCGCAGCTCTCAAATTCACTTTGCGTTGCTCTCCTTTCCCCTCCTCTGAATTATAAAAGCTGCTCGACAGCACCAGGGCTGCAACTACTTCAAGTCTCCAAGTTTTTCCACTCAAGCCCTTAGATCTGTTTAACCCTTCTCCGTCCATCTGGCTATCAGGAGGGTGTAGAGTAATCAAACCACAGAATCTGTAAGGTTGGAAAGGACCTTCAAGATCATCAACTCCATCAACCAGTGCCAGCAGCATAATCACCACTGAAGTGTGTCCTAAGGTGCCATATCCACATCCATGGTTTTTGAACACCTCCAGGGTGGTGACTCCAGATCCTTTGCAACCCTTTCAGTGAAGAAATTTTCCCTAAAATCCACCCTGAGCCTGCCCTGGCCCAGCCTGAGGCCGTTCCCTCTCCTCCTGTCCCTGTTCCCTGGAGCAGAGCCCAACCCCCCCGGCTGTCCCCTCCTGGCAGGAGCTGTGCAGAGCCACAAGGTCCTCCCTGAGCCTCCTTTTCTCCAGGCTGAGCCCCTTCCCAGCTCCCTCAGCCTCTCCTGGGGCTCCAGCCCCTTCCCAGCTCCATTCCCTTCCCTGGCTCCAGCCCCTTTCTTGTCATGAGATGCCCAAAATTAACTCCAAACCCTCTGAGCCTTTTCCCAGCATGGCAGAGGGATACGGTGCCCCAGGAGCCTCTCCAGGATTCCTCCCTGGGGTCTCTCCCAGCTGCACAGGCCCCTGTGCCACAGCCGGGCTCAAACAGGAAACCCAATTTGTCAGAGCCCTGCACGTTCCTGCAGCTCCTCTCTGCCGTCCAGTGCTGCCCCAAGCTGTGTGCAGAGGTCAGCTGTGCCCCAGGACTGCCCAGGCTGTGCCCCATGACTGAGCACCCCAGAACTGAGCAGTTTCAAATGACTTTGGGGTCGGAAAATTCCTCTCTAATTGGGAAAGGGCCCACAAATCAGACAGGTTCTTCTTCTTGTGGAGAGTCAAGCTGTTCCTTTCTTCTGCCACCTTTGGGATTTCAAGTGATTTGATTTTAATTGTTGCAGGGTAATTTTGAGCTGAGATTCAGGATTTTGTTCCAAGATGCCTGGGAGATGGGAGTTTTGGGGGCAGGTGAACGAGGGGGTGCTTTGTGGGCCATTTCCTGATGAAATGGGAATTGCTGAGGCATGGCATGTGCAGGTCCATATAAATCCCAGGGCAATGGATTGGGAAGTGCAGAGTCCTGGCCAGGGAAGTGCCAGGTCTCCCTCCTTAGGCTGCTGCCCTTGCCTCTGGGAGGTCACAGTTTATCTGACAAATGTCATTCACCCCAAACAACAATGTCTTGAGGAAGGAGAGAAACATTACTTTTGATAAAAACCATTCACTGAGTGAAGCTGCCCTGGGACTTTGGAAGTCTGTTCTGGAAGAAAGTTTGCTGGACAAAGTGCAGAAAAGAGAAAAAAAAGGAGATAAATGCATTTTATCACCCAGGAATTATGTAATGAACAGGTGCATTGCCACCTTTGGCTCCTCTGCACCCTGCCCTCCTGTTTCCTTTTCTAGGATTTACACTTCCCCACAGGTTTGCAACTCCAAAAAGCGGCTGGGTTTGCAAAGCAGCTGGAGCTCCACGTCTTTCCCTGCCTTTCTCTGCACAGGATTTACCCAGAACACCCAGCCCACAGTCCCAGGCAGGCAGGGGTGCTCTATAATCCATTTCTCACTGCCTGGCTCTGCAAGTCCAGGAGCTGTGCAATTCCCTGGGATGCTGCGTGGCCACTGTCTCCTCTCTCACCTTTGGGGTTTTGTGAGATGTTCGTTCTGGCAGCAGCTGGGGACCCCTGGGCTGGGACAGTCCCCAAAAGCTGGGACAGAGCTGCAGAGGAGCTGCAGAGGAGCTGCAGCTGGAACTGCACTCGGGCAGGAACTCCCCCAGCCTTGAAGGATTTTTACCAGGGAATGTTCCAGCCAGGGGTGATATCCTGGTTCATGCCTCAAAATGTGTCCTGCTGGTTAATAGGAATAAAAACAATAAAATTATATTGACAAAAATACAGAAACCTGTAATGTCTTGAGATGACACCAGCAAGATGGACAAGGAGGGGGAGGGAATTCCTGAGCAGAATGTTGTGGGGACAGGACCCTGTTGCAGGGACGTTCTTCTTTCTTTCAGGATTTTTCCTAGAGCAGCACAGAGGAAAGAAAGAGAAAACAATTTCTATTTCTGCTCCTTGTTTTTCCCATGTGGAATGTGTTTGGAGAATTGTTTACCTGGGGTGATTGCTTGGTTGGATTCTGGTGAGGATTGTTTGAGCCTGGTGGCCAATCCAATCTACCTGTGGCTGGACTCTCAGAGAGGGTCACGAGTTGTGGGTGAGTTAGATTTGGTAGTTAGAAAAGCAGGTTTGTAGTTTTAGTATCTCCTTTAAATAGTATATTAATGTATTATAGCATAGTTAAAATAAAGAAATCATTCAATTTCTGAGCTGGAGTCAGACATCAGCATTTCCTCCCACTGGGTTCACCTGTGTTTACAACAGGACCCTCCTGCTGGGGCCTGGCGGTGACACAGCTCAGTTATGGGGACAGACCCTGGTGCCTTGTCCTGAACAGTGCCAGCTCTGTGTGCCCAGCTCGGGAGCTGCCCTGCTGTGGCTCACAAGCCACATCCATCCTGACTGAGATAAATCAGGATTTATGCAGTGGAAACCTTGATAAAGGTTTCGTGTCTCCACATCCACTGGTGAGATGCAGCTCTGAGTCAGTCACTCTTTGGTGTCTCCAGTCACCTGGGAGGTAAAACCATCTCAAGATAACAGCTGATGTCCTCCAGGAGAGGTGTCTAAAGGCAAATCCCCCTCTGGAGACACTTTCCCCTGTAGAACAGCTGATGGGGTGGTTTTTGTTGTTGTCCTTAGCTCCTGGGGTACATTTCATTCTCCTAGAAATGTTTTATTGTCTCCTGCAGTCACTCAGAGCTCGTCACCCAGCTGGAGGAGGCAGCTCAAGCAGACCTTGCATCAGCCAGGGGGCTGAAGGCTCTGACAAAGACCCTGCAGAACACATCACTGACTGGCAGGAACCAAGGGATTCCCCTGTGCTGTTGGCTCTTGCCATTGTCTGTCTCGTTCAGGGTGCTGGGACTGCAGCCCGGGCCAGTTCCACTCCTGGAAGCTCTCCCTGTTTCTCGTGGCACTTTGGAGGAGCAGCACACGAGGAGTGATCACGGCTGGCGTGCCAAAGGGGAGGGAGCTGCTCTGCCACAGACGGCTCAGGCAAGGTGCCCGTGGCAGGGGCAGGACTCTGGGAATGCTCTGAGCAGGAATTCTAATTAGCAGCTGACTTTTAAAGGTGGGAGAATCGGTGTGTCAGTCTGGGACTTGAGTTCACTGCACACGGGATGAGAAACTTCAGGCAGGATAAGGGGAAAATCAGATGTTTTCCTGTCTGGGAACCAGGCAGGTGGGGAAGGAGGCAGCAGGATCCTTCACAGCTCCCAGCATGGGGAATGAAGTGGCAAAGCATCCTTTTGGAAGCCAGGGCAGGGAGGAGAAGCCCCAGACTGAGCAGACACAGAATCAGGAAAAACACACCTGAAGCCTTTCCCCAGCCTCCTGCAGACAATGATGTGTGTGCTGGAGAGGTGATTAAAAAAAAATTAAAACATAAAAGGACTGTTACCTCTAAATCCCTAAAAGAAAATAACTAAGAAAAAATTAATGGAAGAAAATTTCGATAGATTGGATTGGATAAGATAGATTTGGATTGGATAAGATAGATTTGGATTGGATAATAGGGAGGAATTCTACCCTGTGGGGGGGTAGGGCCTGGCACAGATTCCCAGAGCAGCAGTGGCTGCCCCTGGATCCCTGGCAGTGCCCAAGGCCAGGCTGGACAGGGCTTGGAGCAGCCTGGGACAGTGGGAGGTGTCCCTGCCATGGCAGGGGTGGGGTGGGATGATCTTTAAGGTCCTTCCAACCCAAACCACTCTGGGATTCTCTGATTCTACAAAAAGACAAACAGAAATATTTGCTACAAGTACTGAGCCTGGGATCCTGTGGAAGAAAACCTGTTTGTGATGACAAGGGAAGTCGTGACCACGGTCCCAGTGTCAGGGACGGAGCTGTGCTCTGCAGGAACACAACACATCTCCCCCAGTGTTTGAGTTTGCAGCCTTGGTGCTCCTCCAATTCATTTTACCAGCCTGGAAATTGTGCCCTGGAAATGCAGAATTCCCCTGCAGCCCTGCAGGGCTCTGATCTGCCTGGGGAGGAGGAGGAGAGAAGAAGAATCAGCTCAGTTGGGCAGAGCTGTGAGCAGTGGTTTATGATTTACAAATCTTTGCTGAGTGAGGGTAGCTGGGTGTGAGGAGCCTCAAATGAATTCTCTTTATTTCTCTGCAGTTCTGACTTGGACTGACATATTTTAGTGCAGCTTCATCAGAAACAGCTCAAGGGATGGCAAGAGCTGGAAGATTTCATTATTGTGCAATTCAAGGATGAAAGCAAAACCATTCTTGTGATCTGAACTTCAGCCTCGTGCATATCATGTACAATGGGGAAGTTGTCAATCAGAAATTCCTTTCAAACGTTTTTTCTGTGTTCAGAGCTTCCCAGTTTTCTCACAATCCCCCTGAAGGGACTTGCTGGTCCCTATTTTGGAATTTAAGGGTGGGAAAACAGAAATGTGGTTGAAAGTTGAAGTGGTGGCACACTCGAGACGTGACTTGGGAAGTGTCAGCGTTGTTGCTCAGAGAAGAACATGCAGGTTGGTTTTATCACCGTGCCAGGAAAAGAGGATGGGTGAGAAATAAACAGAGGAGGAAGAGCTGGACAAGGCAGGGCTGCAGAAAGGGGAAGGGTTTGGGCAGTGTGGGAGTGGAAGCAATTGCTCTGCTCTGGGCTGGGCTGGGCTGGGCAGCCTCAGATCGAATATCGTGAGCAGATTTGGGCACCACAATCTAAGAAAGACATGAAATTATTAGAGAGCATCCAAAGGAAGGCAGCAAAGATATTGATGGGCCTTGAGGGGAACCTGCATGAAGAGCAACTGAGGCCACGTGGGATGTTCAGCCTGGAGAAGAGGAGACTGAGGGGAGACTCCTCACAGTTACCAGTTCCTCAGGAGGGGGAGAGCAGGGACAGCTTGGAGCCCTGCTCAGGGACAGGGACAGCAGCCAGGGCACGGCTGGAGCTGGGCCAGGGCAGCTCAGGCTGGAGCTCAGGGAAAGGTTCTTCCCCCAGAGGGTGCTGGCACTGCCCAGGCTGCCCAGGGAATGGGCACTGCCCCGAGGCTGCCAGAGCTCCAGGAACATTTGGACAGGGTTCCAGGGGTGCCCAGGGTGGGGTTGTTGGGAGGTCTGGGCAGGGACAAGGGTTGGACTGCATGATCTTTGGGGTCCCTTCCAGCCCAGGATGTTGTTTGGTACCCTGTGATGGTGAAGGTGCCTGCCCAGGGAATGTCCCTGCCCTGGGGAACAGCCCATCCCTGCAGCACTGGCACTCACAGATCCCTCCCCATGGCCACCCGTGGCCTTTGGGGCCCCTCTGTGGCCCTGGCCAGCCCCAGCAATGTGGTGCTGGCCCAGGCAGAGCTCTGGGCTGTGTTTGACAGCACCTGGGCCTGAAGGGGCAGTTTGCCCCTGCCCCAGCACATTAATTAACGAGCAGAGGCTGGAAATCCACCCGTGGTACCTCGTGAGGATGCCCTGAGCTGGTGAGGCTGCAGAGGTTTAATGCAGCTGTACAATGAGTCCAGGCTTGATGGACTCTGCTGCCAGGCAGGGAGAGCACGATGGAGACCTCCTGCCCTCTTGTCCCAGCCCGTGGGGACCCAAAAGCAGACAGCCCTGGCGGGCCTGGGCCACTCCCTCAGCTGCACTCAGTTGCCACCTGGCAGCACCCAGCTGGCAGGGCAGGGCTGGCATCGCCCGCAGTCACTGAGGATCACACAACTGGTACAACCAACCTGAAACTCCCACTAGCGGGTTGGTAATAAATAAAGGGTTAAACTTGAAGGGTTTGGGGTGGGGAGGCGTTTTTGAGCATTTGTGTGATACCTCAGCTCTTCTCTGAACTGCTGAAATGTTCAGGAGATGGCAAGAGAGCCCTCAGACCTTCCTGGGTCAGGAACAGCAGGGAGAAGGTTTGGAATGGGAATTACCCTGAGATAGGCTTGGGGACGAGCTGTTCTTGGGGCCAATTTCCTGTACAAACCCCTGCAGGGAAGGTGCCAGGCGTGCCCAGGAAGGATCCGTGTGCCTGGAAATGCAGCATGGACTGACCAGGGATCGGGCCAGGCTGCTCCTGGCAAGAAGTGGCAGAGGAGGAAACCCAGCCAGTGCAGGGTGTTGGGATCTGTGATATTTAAATGATCCCGAGATATTAGAAAGTCTCTTTCAGCCCCGCTGCCAAAGAAGGAGTCGTAATTTGTCTGTGCTGGTTTTCAAGGTTGTTTATTTCTTCTTATCTGAAATATTTTCTCTCTGACCTGCAGCAGGTCTGTCTCACAGGGCAGCGTGCGGGGCTCTGCCCCTCAGCGGGATGTTACAAATATTATACACTAGAAACTATGTGTGCTATATTTACAATAACGTGCCAATATCCATCACCCATGTTGAACAGTGTGTCCCCAGCCCAAACCAACAGAAAAATGCCAACACCACAGTGAAACATGGAGGGCATGAAGAAGAAGAAAAAGGACAAGGCACGCCCAATTTTCCTCCATCTTGCCTCCTTTGAACCCCTTATCTAGAATCCTAAAATTCTACTTTTGCACCCGTGCCACACTAATTACTGCTTGTATCAAACACTCAGAGCTTGTAATTCATCCTGTAAGACTGAAAACTCTTTTCCATGGACAGAGATCAGAGACAGTGTCTCTCAGGGCTCTGTACAGGGGGGCACCTGAACCCCTGACAGGGTCCCAGACCTTCCAGGGCAGCCAGAGGGATGCCCTGGATTCCCACACAGGGCTGCTCTTTGTCAAAAAGTTATTACATTTCAGTTCCCAAGGGTGGTGTTGGTTCAAAAGCTCTCCAGGCCCAATCTAAACTGAAATAACACACCCAGAGTCGTCCCGTGGGTGCTCACAGCCCAGGTGTGAGGTGCTGCTGCTCAGGCAAAGTTCTGCAGCTGTAAAATTCACATTTTCACTGCATACAGGCCAGCAGGATGGAATAACTGAGGAGTTCTGCTGGCATTCCTGGCTGTACTCAGCCTCACCTGAGTGGTGTTTTACACCTTCTCCTGGTGGAACTGAACTTCTGCTCTCAGAAACCCTGCTCTGCATTTTCTCCCCGCTCAGTTGTCGTCATGTCCTGGAATATCCAAATTCCAGAGCTGTGGAGACATCCTGGTGTGCAGGGGGGCAAGGCTGAGCCTGGATTATGGCTGCAGGACAGGGGATTTTTGAGAAGGTGCCCAAACCAATCAGGTCCCACTGTTTTGCCTGTTAGGCCTGTTGCATCTAATTCAGTTAAGAATGAATTTCAGGGGAAATGAGACACAGCTGTTCCTGGGTAGAAAGGCCTCCAGTTATTGACTCATGCTCCCATCCTTCCCCTGGTGACTCAGCAGCTCCCTGAGCTCTATGCAAATGCACATTCCTGAGTGCTTACCTGTCTGATCCCGATACTGCCCTGATTTATCAATAAACACTTTCTCTATTCTTTGCTCCACTGCTTCTGCTAATGCTTCGTGATAAATATTTTCATTTGTGCTCCATTCAGAAAAGCTGAAACTCTCATCACACCATCATGAAGTCTCGTGGGGCTTTTGATACAACTGAAAAATGGCAAACCCCATTTTATGGCTCCTTCCCAGCAGCAGGTGAGTGATTATTGGCCTCCTTCCTGAAACCCAAAGCTCTACATCACTTTTTGTCATCAGGACTGCAAGAGAGGAGGTCAGAGAGCCCAGTGAGAGCTGGTTTGCACAATCACAGAAAGCGTGGGGGCTGCAGCATCAATTTCACCCAAAAATCCATCTGAGCATCTTCTGCTCAAATGGGACTGAGAGTGGGAGAGGGAGGGAAGCTCTTGGTCCACAGAGCTACTGCAGAGGGAGGAATCCCTGGAGAGATTGAGGTGCACCAGCAAAGCATCCTTGGAAGTGTCCCAGGCCAGGCTGGATGGGGCTTGGAGCACCCTGGGACAGTGGAAGGTGTCCCTGCCATGGCAGGGGTGGGATGAGCTGAGCTTTAACCGAGCTGAGCTTTAAGGTCCATTGCAGGACTCTCTGCAGGCTGATAAATGGAAATTTACAGGCATTAGCAGCTCCCTCCAGACTCTCAGGTCCATTAGTTTATTTATCACTAAATAAATACCTCAGTATCAGCAGATCCCGAGTGGCTGGGCTCCTTCTGGTATCACAGTGCCCTACTTTGCCTGGCCCGACCCACGGGTCAGCGGGCTGGGCTGGGCTCTGCCGGGCTGGGAACGGGGCTTGCTCCGTGCTTCCCTGGCTGTCAGATCCTGCAGCTCTGCTCAGGCCCTGGGCTGCCCTGGGAGGGCCTCACCTCGAGATAACGGGGCTGGAAAGGGCTGAGCAGGGATGGAGAGCAAACAGGACAGCAGCGCTGGGAGCTGGGCTGCTCCGGGCAAACTTTGCCCTGGTGAGTGTGGGGAGCCCAGCTCCAGCCCCGGGCTGTGCGTGCCACCATCAGTCTGTGCCTGGGGCAGGCAGGGATTGACACTCAGGAGGAATTCCAGGCTTTTCTCCCCGAGGATGGCAGCTGGGTGATCCCCACCTTGAGGAGCCTGAAGCTCCATCTCCATGGGACACGCTGGGCCTGGTGCTCCCGAGGGGACACCGAGCTGGGCCAGGGCTGCTGGAGGTAGAACACCAGAACCAGAGAACAGAATCCCAGAACCAGAGAACAGAATCCCAAAACACCAGAACCCCAGAACCAGAGAACAGAATCCCATAACCAGAGAACAGAATCCCAAAACACCAGAATCCCAAAACCAGAGATCAGAATCCCAAAACACCAGAACCCCAGAACCAGAGAACAGAACCCCAGAACCAGAGAACAGAATCCCAAAACACCAGAATCCCAAAACCAGAGAACAGAATCCCAAAACACCAGAATCCCAAAACCAGAGATCAGAATCCCAAAACACCAGAACCCCAGAACCAGAGAACAGAACCCCAGAACCAGAGAACAGAATCCCAAAACACCAGAATCCCAAAACCAGAGAACAGAATCCCAAAACACCAGAACCCCAGAACCAGAGAACAGAATCCCAGAACCAGAGAACAGAATCCCAAAACACCAGAATCCCAGAACCAGAGAACAGAACCCCAGAACCAGAGAACAGAATCACAAAATCCCAGAACCAGAGAACAGAACCCCAGAACCAGAGAACAGAATGACAAAATCACAGAACCAGAGAACAGAATCACAGAATGAGCTGGGCTAGAAAAGACCTTTGAAATCATCAAGTCCAACCTGTGACCCAACACCACCTTGTCACCCAGACCATGGCACTGAGTGCCACATCCAGGCTTTTCTCTAAACTCCTCCAGGGATGGGGACTCACCATGCCCCTGGACAGCCCTGCCAATGCCCAGTCACCCTTTCTGTGAAGAAATTCCTCCTGATGTCCAACCTAAACCACCCCTGGTGCAGCTTAATGCTGTTCCCTCTCCTCCTGTCCCTGTTCCCTGGAGCAGAGCCCGACCCCCCCAGCTGTCCCCTCCTGGCAGGAGCTGTGCAGAGCCACAAGGTCCCCCCTGAGCCTCCTTTTCTCCAGGCTGAGCCCCTTCCCAGCTCCCTCAGCCCCTCCTGGGGCTCCAGCCCCCTCCCAGCTCTGTTCCCTGCCCTGGATGTGCTCCAGCATCCCAAACCAACACCTCCTGCTGCAGAAGTGCCACGGCCAGTGAAGGCTCTCTCCTGAGGGGAGCTGAAGTGTCCAGCTGTGTCCCTGTCCTGCAGGTGCCTGGAGCCAGCCTGGGTTTGGAGCCTGGCTGATTTTTCCACATGAAACTCCAGTAAAGGCACAGAACCAAGGGCATCACTTCTGGAGTCACCCCAAAGAGGTCGAGCGTAGGAAAATAATGAACGGCAGGGAGGAGGAATCTGCCCAGGACTTGGCAGAGAGCGTTTGGTCATTGGAATGTGGGAATGGAACTGATTTGGTTTGGTCTGGAAATGACGTGGGAACGGTTTGTGCTCAGGCTGTGCCTCCAGGCGTGGGCTGGAAGCCTCTGAGGGGTCGAGGGGCTCATCCCTGGGGATGTCCTGGCACATGGCTGTGCTGGGACGGAGCCTGGGCCAGTCCAAACCCCGGGGCCTGGTGTGGGTGAGCCAAGGAACCCAAACCCAACACTGACCTCGGTCTGCTTGCACTGGACACCCTCAGAGGTCATTTCAGGAGAGACCTGGGGTGATACAATGCCCCAGGGCAGGAAATTTTATATTTCAGTGTCCAGTTTTACATTTGAGTCTCGAATTTTGCATTCCAGTCTCCAACTTTACATGTCAGTCTCCAGTTTTACATTTCAATATCCAATTCTACATTTCGGCCTCCAATTTTCCATTTCAGCCTCCAATTTTACATTTGAGCCTCCAATTTTACATTTCAGTCTCCAATTTTATGTTTCAGTATCCAGTTCTACATTTGAGTCTCCAAGTCTACATCTGAGCCTCCAATTTTCCATTTCAGCCTCCAATTTTCCATTTCAGTGTCCCCCATCTTGTTGGCTGCATTCTTATCATGGCTTGGAGCGAGACATCTACACCAAAACATCAAACATCGAAGTTGAATCTGGTTATTTAGCACCACAAGCGAACAAAAAAGTGCAGAATGGATCAAGTTTGGTTAATTAACGTGTGCAAACTGCACCACTCATGAGACACACAACAGGAGCTGGGAGAGACTCAGAGCCTCCATCGCTGCTATCACCGGGAAGAGTCTCAGCATCCCAGGGCTAAAACCTCTCCGTGGTGGAGTTTTAATGAAGCCCAGGAGCACATTCCAGGTGAGGCTGAGGGCAGCAGCAGCTCTGTCACTGAAGGAGCTCCTCTCTCCTGTCACATCTCAGGGACAGGCTCTGTCACACCTGACCAGCAGATACTCCTCATTCCTTATCTGCACTTGGAATTAATTTGCTGCCTGTGCTTTTGGGAAGTCCGGGATTATTTTCCTGCTCCTCTGACACGTCTGACATTTCCCCTGCTCTCCTGTTTTCTGCTCATGCCACTTTAGCCTAATTTGAGTCAAGGTGCAGCCCACGCTGCTGGCACAGGGAACGCTGCTCTGCTTTTCAGCATCTGTCCTACACATTTAATTTACATTTAACCCACCCTGCTCGAAGGTTTAAAGTGGAAAGGTCACAGTCATTACCTGCAGAAAGCCAATTTATGGGTGGTGTGAACATTGAGGTGTTTATGCCTCAGGCTGTCCTGTCCCAGGGAGAGCAGCTCTGAGCTGTGAGGAGGAAGAGGAGGAGGAAGGGGTCATGCCTTATATATATTATTGCCTTATTTATATTACTATATTATTATTTTGCCTATTATTATAATTATATTATTATTATCACCTTAAATATATTATTGCCTTATATATATTACTATATTATATTATTAGTATTACCTATTATTATATATCACTGTTATAATTATTGCCTCATATATATTATTGCCATATATATTACTATATATTATTATTATTTATTATATATTACTTATATTATTGCCTTATATATTACTATATATTATAGTATTATTATTATTATTATTATATATTACTGTTATTATTATTGTCTTATATATATTACTACATTCTAACCCCTTAAACTCCAAGTTCCCCACTCTGTGACATCACACACTTATGTTCAAACTCCACCCCCACAATCCCAGTTCTGCCATTCCATTTTGGAAGCTTCTCCACGGCCTCAGGTCAGTGCAGTGTTCTCCTGGGGGTCAGTGCCTGGCAGCACAGAAAGGCTCAAATTCTCACTTGCCAGAGCTCCAACACTAGAGATTTTAGGGTGGAGGCTGGTCCTTCTCCTTCTCCTTCTCCTTCTCCTTCTCCTTCTCCTTCTCCTTCTCCTTCTCCTTCTCCTTCTCCTTCTCCTTCTCCTTCTCCTTCTCCTTCTCCTTCTCCTTCTCCTTCTCCTTCTCCTCCATGGGTTTGGGTGGTGTCATGGTTGGACACTGGCGCAATGCCAGCGTCCCCATGAAAATGCACCTTCCCTAAATAAATGCTGTGAGATGCTACCAGGAACAGAGCAGAGCAGGCCCAAGCTTAATAGCAAAGAAAAAAAAACTTTATTAAACTACTACTAATACAGAAAACACATAAACTAAATCCAGGATGAAGACCTTTTAGAGCACCCCTCCTCCTCCCAATTCCAAAGACACCCAGCCATGAAACATCACCCAGGATTCCTGATCAAATTACCACCCTTCAGATAATCAACACTCAAACTATCAAGGGAGAGAGAAGTCTCTCTTGCACCACAGACCCCCCAGGAAACACAGCTGCCCCCCTGTGTTTCCCTGTCACACATGGCAACCACCCGGAGAAAATCTGCCAGTGTGACACTCTCCTTTCCATGTCACAGTGCTCTCACCACCGTGCATGGACAGACTGCTCATAGGGCTCCTTTAAGGATGCTTTGCCACAGACCCAAAGATACAACAGTTCAGTTTCTCATCCTGGGACTACAGTCCTCCCCATTTTCCCCTGGGGCCGAGGGGTCCAAAAACAGGACTCATCTTCTTCCCGAAGACAGAGGGTATCACTATTCCCTCTTCAGCTTTTCTCGTTTCTCGCCACTCTTGTGCTGTTCGAAGCTGAAACAGGTCTCCCTGGGTCACCACCGCATCCCTCTAAAATGCAGTCTCTATTGCAGGAGATTTTGGTTCAGTCCATGGCTAACAAGAAAAGTCCAGCTAAAAGCTCCTCTGCCGGCAAATTTCCAGGTCCCGTCAGGCTCTCTGTCACTTTCCCTCTGGGGGGGGACAAAGGCATCTCCGCTTCTCTCCACCCTTCCGTCCGCAGGAGCTGGCTGGGTTCCAGACCCTCAGCCCCTCGGCCTACCTGGACAAGGCCGCGTGGCTTCCCCTCCCGCACCCAGCCTGTGGCTGGGCAGGGGAGAGTCTGCACTCTCTGACGACCAGAACCAAAGAGACAGTTCTCCTGGGAGTTCTTGCTTTTAACCCCCTGTGTTCTCAGAGGCGTGTCCATACTTTCAGTGGTCACTCCAGGTGCCAATATCCAAACCTGACCACTGATTGGTTTGACCCAACTTCCTGGAAAAAATTCACTTCCATGTCAAACCACGACAGGTGGTTTTGTGTCATTGGATAAAAAGCCCGCATTGCAGGGCACGGGTGGTTGGTTATTGGGTTAAAAGTGAAAATAATTTAGGTGTCATTTCTTAATTGGACACTTTATCCCTAAAAGGCCTTGAGAGAGAGAGATGGGGCTCCATTTCAGTGTGTTAGAGTGAAGTGCTGCAGAACTCAGGGTTTGTGGGACTGTGACAGAGATAAGAACTGACAAACACCTGAGTCCCAACAAGAAATACATCTCATGCATTTAATCCCAAACCTGGTAAAAAAGAAGCAAAGACTCTGCAGGAGGTGCCCTGGAAGACTCAGGCTGCCTGTCCCTGCCTCCAAAATCAGGCTCTGGGATTCAGCCGGGCTCAGAGGAAACTGTAGGAAATTCCTCAGACTCAGAAAAATGAGCTCAGCCCAGAGAAACCACAGCTCATCTCTGCTCCCAGGAGAGGACATCTCATTCCAGGATGTCTGCAGTGCTCCTTTATCCCACACCAGCTTCTTGTCCTTCCCATGGGAACTGGAGATGTGGAGCGCCAGCCCATGGATGTCATTGAGTGCTTGGAATCTTCTGGAATTACTGATTTTGTTCCTTTGGATGTGCACCTTGGTTTGGAAGCTCCAGGACACAGTTCCTTGTCCACATGGTTTAAAACACATTCCAGGTGAAAGCTGAGAAGTAGAGTTTAGGGAGTTTAAATTTTTTTATTCTTTATGAATAGTTGAAAGTGGAATCTGGAAAACATATGGAATCTGACAAAATCTCATTTCTTCAAGTCTATTTTAGCTTAAAAAATCTGTTAATAATGATGTCCAAGATTTCTTTTTTTCAATAAAAATACATAATTTTGGAAAAACTCGGTTTATTAAACTTCCTGTGTTGAGGTAATAGAGTAAAATCTGACATTTTACACTCAATGCTTTTCTCTAAGTGAAAAACTTTTGCTTTAAACTCGTGTTTTGCAGGAAGAACTGAAGTGAGCTCATGGACTTTTTGCAGTGGTAGGATAACAATTCCCTGCTGGCCTGGGGACTCCTTGGCTGCATCCATAACTCCCCCCGGCTCTCTCATCCCATCAGGATCTCAAAGTGGTGTTGATGTGCTGTTTGCTCCTTCTCTTCTCCTACCACACCTCCCTGAGGAGAGCTCTGTCTCCTCGTTTTTTATGGTTTTTGAAGGAATTTTCCCCATTTTTGAAGGTTGGGGAGTCCCCACTGTCCCCAGGGGACCACCCTGGGTCTCTGCTCTGTCCTTCCTCTCCTGCTGAGGCTCCTGTCACCCCTGACAATGTTGGGCTCCCACCTAATTCTCCATAAACTCTTGGAAGGGTTTAGCAGATGCTTGCAGATTTTATTCCTTAGTTCTGGTGTTAACCTAGGCCAGAGGTTGTCCAGACTGATCTGAGCTTGTGGCACAAAGTCCCAGAATCCCTGAGCTCAGAAAGGGCCTTGAAGATCATCAAGTGCAACCATCCCCGGCACTGCCAGTGTCCCACTGACCCACGGCCCCAGGTGCCACATCCTTTAAGGGCTTTAAAATCCCTCCAGGAGTGGCGATTCCAGCACTGCCCTGAAACCTGACCACCCTTCCCATGAGGAAAATGTCCCCGAGATCCAACCTAAACCACCCCTGGTGCAGCTTAATGCTGTTCCCTCTCCTCCTGTCCCTGTTCCCTGGAGCAGAGCCCGACCCCCCCGGCTGTCCCCTCCTGGCAGGAGCTGTGCAGAGCCACAAGGTCCCCCCTGAGCCTCCTTTTCTCCAGGCTGAGCCCCTTCCCAGCTCCCTCAGCCTCTCCTGGGGCTCCAGCCCCTTCCCAGCTTTGTTCCCTTTTCTCCATCCCCTCCATGTCCCTCTTGTCATAAGGGACCCAAAACTGCCCCCAGAACTGGAGGAGCCTCCCCAGGGCTCACAGTGCTCCTGGCACCAAACAGAATTTGCCCCTTTGCTGCTGCTCATTTGCTGAAGGTGAGACCTGAACTCCCCAGGGCTGAACAGCAAACCTGGGGTCGGGCTCCTGCCTGGGGTCAGGATACAAAAATCAAGGATGGAGCAGCTCCTCCAATTCCCTCTCCTGAGCAGCAGGCAGGCCTGGAGAGGAGGTGAAGCACCAGCCCCTGCAGGGAAGTGGGGCATGGAGGCTCCAGTTTGGGGCTGGCTCAATGGAAGGAGAGCAGCTGTTTTCCAACAGGGAGGATTTACCCGGCCTGTTCTCCACCCTTCCATACCTTCCCCATTTTTCTCAGGTTGTTGGAGGGCACATCCCAAACATTCCCATGGGCTGCTCTAGGACCAGAGACCAGGTGATGCAGCTGCCCTCAGCAGAGTGAAAATGAAGCAAAGGTGGCTTTCTTTCTTTCTTGCCATCTCTTCCTGGGGCTCTGGAGTTCCAACAGGCCCACGGCACAGCCAGGGAGGTGTCTGCAGTCACGGCTCAGCTCTTGATCTACATTTCCCACCGCTGTGGCCTTTCCACCCCTGTTTTAAACCATCATCAGGCTTGCAGAGCTGCAGTGACAGAGCTCTGTCCCCCTGCAGGAGCTCCAGCCCCAGTGTGACCTCCTGGAGCAGCCTCCCCTGACCTGAGGAGTGCCCGTGGCACGGGGCAGCGAGCAGCGACGGCTGGGGATGGCTCTGCCAGCCCCCAGCTCCCCTCTCCTGCCAGACAGGCTGGCTGGGGACAGTGACACAGTGACCAGGGGCACCGCAGCTCTGGCTTGCCCGTGGCACCTGCCCAAAAGAATTAATCAGAGCGACGCGGCAGCTGCCTCGGAGGAGTCACGGCGCTGCTCCCTGCCAGCGTGGCGGGGGCTGCAGACAAAGGGGACGCTGTCTGGGGGCTTTGTTGATGCCAAATGTGTTCATTATCTGTCTCTCGGTATCAGAGGAGTGTCTGGGAGGGCTGGTCAGCAGCCATGGGGATGGTGATTGCTTTCTGGCAGTGTCCGTGTCCTGACAAGGGCAGAGGGAGCCCTGGGGAGAGGAGAGGAGACACTTGGAGAGCAAAGCCGTGCTGGCACTGCTGTATTCCCACCCCACAGCCACTGAGCCTTCCTTCCCTCTGCTGCCTGGCAGCAGGGGTCTCCACAAATGGGATGTGTCCTGTTCCAGCCTCTCCACTCAGCTCCCTGCCCAGAACCGCTGCAAGGAAAGCATCTTGGGAGCAAGAAAAGCACCTTGGGAGCAAGAAAAGCACCTTGGGAGCAAGGAAAGCACCTTGGGAACAAAAAAAGCACCTTGGGAACAAAAAAAGCACTTTGGGAGTAAGAAAAGCACCTTGGAAGCAAGGAAAGCACCTTGGGAGCAAGGAAAGCATCTTGGGAGCAAGGAAAGCACCTTGGGAGCAAGGAAAGCATCTTGGGAGCAAGGAAAGCATCTTGGGAACAAATAAAGCACCTTAGGAGCAGAAAAAGCACCTTGGGAACAAAAAAAAGCACCTTGGGAACAAGAAAAGCACTTTGGGAGTGCTGCCTGGATGCTTTCTGGCTCCAAAGCCTTACCCAACACTTCTGGTGGGGAAAGAGTGCAGGAGCTGAACTGACAAGAAGTTGCTGTTCCTGGAAAGTGGAATTGGTGCTGATATTCTGTTCCTTATGGAGGAAGTGGAAAGCAGAGCTCACCGGGAGGAAAATGTGCAGGAGGTTTTCTGACCCCCCTGAACCTGTCATTGCTTTTCTCTGGTAACTGCACTCTGATTTTTGCCTGTGCTGCACATCCTGGTTCCCATCTCCTGGATCCACCCATCCTAATGAGCTCCTAATTATCATCCATTATTCACTGCCTGGATCTTGTTTCGTGGACATCTGGGGATCTGTGACATCGACCCTGCCCTTCCTTTACAGGAGCCCCAGTGCAGCCAGCAGTGTCTGGAGGTGACCAGTGCGTTCAGCAAGGCCACCAAGGGATCTCCAACATCAAATAACCACCCTGGGAGCTGGGGGCCTGCAGCCCACAAACAGCAGGACCCAGGAGAGCTCTGGTCATGGTGACAGGACACCAACTCTGGTGCCAGCCCTCAGCTGGGTGAAGAGCCCGAGGCCTGCAAATTTCAAGTTGGATCACCTGAGACCCTGAGAGATGCCAGCAGTAACTCGCTCTCTCTGTACTTCTGCACCCATCTTCTTTTTCCAGGTGTCAATTATTTACTAACAATTGTTTCTTGGTCACCACTGGCCTGGCAGCCTCCTTTGAACCATCAGCCAAAGGGACCTGAGAGATCCAACCTCTGAAAATGGTGATGTCCCAGGGATTGCACTGCCGGCTTTATAAACACTTCAGGAGTTTCTCTCCTGAAATCCTGAAGCTGGAGCTCTCATCCTGTACCAGGATGTGTCACAGCCTCAGTCACTGTGCCCAGAGCTCACCTCAAGGAAGAACCTGAGATAGGCCTGGGCCGTGTCCTCACAGCAGCACATTCCTGTCTGAATTTCAGAGTCTGCTCCGCTGCCTGATGGAGGAAGTGAATTCCACAGCTGCTGTGCCTGTGGAAAAGGCTCTTCTCCAGCCACCCACATCTGCAGCCAAGTTCTCCAGCCACGAGGTGCCTGGGATGCATTATTTCTGGGAAGTGCTCCTCAGCTGCCTGTGGGAAACTTGTTTGTTGTGAAAAATCTCAGGTTAGGCAACCAAAAATGGACCTTCCAGTCATGCATGGAAATCTTGGCCAAACCCTGAGTGTTGCTACCCAAGATGTTCTCAGCTGATGTGCGAGCTCAGAAATAGCTCAGCTCCCATCCTATCATCAGGACTTTGATGATTTTTATGGAACCTTTCCAGCTCAGGATGTTCTGTGACCCTTACTCTGCCACAGGGGAAGTTTAGTGCTCCTTCCTTTGAAACAAAGTGCTTCCAAGGAAAATCATCCCCCAGCCTTGTCCTGAATACAAATCCCCAGGTGCCCTTTGAGTGCTGGCAAAGCCAGTGCAGCTGCCACGCATGGTGCTCACTGCTGGTGGAGTTTTTTCCATGAGAACAGCATTCCCTGGGACTGTAAGAGGAGTCACTTGACTGAAGTTAATAAACTGACAGATTGGAAATGGGAGCAAACGAGAGGCTGAGCCTGAAAACACTCGCCAGGCTGCAGGAGCTTTGCACGTTGTGTCAATCCACTCCATTAACTGCAAGGAAGAATCCAATTTATTCCAAGCCTCAGCATGATGAATAACTCATTTCCCAGGATGGGAGCGAGGAGGACTCCTCAGAACACACTGGACAATTCAAAGGGAGCCTTTTGGCATTGAATAATAAGTGTAGAGAGAAAAGAAGAAGGGGAAAAAAAAATAAAGGTTCCATTTTGAGAGTGATTTTCTTCTCTCTGTTGAGCAATTTCATTTTATCTTTATGCTGTAAGTCAGGATCTGGGTTGTTTTTTTTTTTTTTTTTCTTCCCCATCAAGAAAGGTGTCTGTGCTGACAGGAGCTGGCTTGGATCACTCTGAGCAGTGTGGGGGGCTGTGTTCCCTAGCAGAGGCACTTTACCAATATTCTGTGAGCAGTGCCTGCCGACAGCCACGGGGGGATCCAAGGCAGAGAACTTCTGTGCTGAATCCTCAGAGGCTGAGCCATTTGCTTGATAGAATTTCATACTTTTAACCCTTATTCCTTGTTCCCATCAAACAGGCAGAAGGGAAAAGGTTCCTGCTGACTTTAAGCACCACTGGGTGTCTGCCAGAGCTCTGTGGCTGCTCAGGAGGGGTTTGATCCAGTGTGGGGTCCTGCACTTCAGTGGGATCCTGCTTTTACAGTGGGATCCTGCCTTCAGTGGGGTCCTGCCTTTAGTGGGGTCCTGCCTTTCAATGGGATCCTGCATTTCAATGGGATCCTGCCTTTCCAATGGGATCCTGCTTTTCAATGGGATCCTGCCTTCAGTGGGATCCTTCCTTCCCAGAGGGATCCTGCCTTTTAGTGGGATCCTGCCTATCCCACGACAAACAGTGACCTGTTCAAACACAGCCCTGTGTCCAACACCAGCTGCTGGCCCAGAGGGTGAATACGCACCTCCCCGTGCCCCTGAGCAGCACATGGCATTTGTCACCCATCCTGTCCCCACGAGGGGCTGGCAGTCTCTGTCTGCTCTCTACATCTTCCCTGTGAGGGTGGCAGGCCCTGGCACGGGGTGCCCAGAGCAGCTGTGGCTGCCCCTGGATCCCTGGCAGTGCCCAAGGCCTGGTTTGGGACACCCTGGGACAGTGGGAGGTGTCTCTGCCATGGCAGGGGTGGCACTGGCTGGGCTTTGAGGTCCCTTGCCACCCAAACCATTTTGGGATTCACTGGTTCCATGATTTTATGATCACAGCTTGCAGACAAAGGGAAAAGGGCCATCCTAAATGTCCAAATCTACTTAAAACTGGGGAATTTTGTCTTGGCTGCAGACTGACGCTGTGCCTGAGGGTTGGGGCAGTCACTGGGGTCAGGGTCAGTTTATCCAAAGGTTAACGGTGAAGAAGGTCCAGTAGCTCCTGGGGCCACGGCTTGGGAGCAGAGACAAACCTGCTGGAGAATCTTATAGGAGAAACACATTGAAAAGTACAATTAACCCTGACCCATTCGAGAAAATCCCAAAATCCCAGAATCATGGAATGGTTTGGGTTGAAAGGGACCTTAAAGCTCATCTCATTCCAGCCCAAACCATGGGCAGGGACACCTTCCACTGTCCCAGGATGCTCCAAGCCCTGTCCAACCTGGCCTTGGGCACTTCCAGGGATCCAGGGGCAGCCCCAGCTGCTCTGGGCACCCTGTGCCAGGGCCTCACTGTCCTCAAGGGAAGGATTTCTTCATGTCAGAAGTGGACATTGGGATCCTGAATGGGGGATAAAGCAGGTCCTGCCTTCCCCAGCCCCTTCCCTGCTGCCCTGCACAGCCCAGGGCAGTCCCACGGGGGCTGAGCTGCCTGCTCAGCATGGCTGTCACCTGGGGAGTCCCTTTTCCAGCAGGCTCCGTGCCCAGGAAAACTCAGTGCCACCCCAGCAGGGCCAGCTGCACGTGCACAGCACTTCAGAGGTGATGTGAGCGGCTTTTGCATCACAGAAATTTTCCCAGCCAGCTTTTTAATGGGATTATTGCTGCTCCTGGGACTGCAGAAATGCAGAGGGGAGCAGGGTGTGCATGAACCAGGGCAGTGCTCCCATCTCAGCCCGGCTGCACTTTCAGCCTTTTCACACCCAGGAAAAAGGGAATATTGAGGAATACCCGGGCCAAACCTGCACAGGGTGCACATTCCCTGATCACAGCCTGCCTGCCCTCCTGCACCCCTCGGAGCTGGAGCTGGGAGTGAACACCAGCCCCAGCCCTGGCAGCCTCCGAGGGCACAGACAAGTTCCCTCACGCACACTCCTGGGTGTTTTCACCAGCTCCACCCTTAAAAGGACATTTTCTCCCAAATGGCTGGGGCACAGCAAGCTTTAGCTGTGCTCTCCGTGGTTGTACAGCAGCAGGAAGAGCTGTTTTGATGTGCAAAACGCATCCCCCTGTCCCCTTTATCGCCCTTCGCTTGCTCCAGTGTTCAATTTATTGATGGATTACATAACGCCACCGCAGCTCCAGGCATGCTTTGTCCCCATCCTATTTTTAACAGCCAGCCTCTCTTAGTCCATTATTTCCTGAGCAAAGGCCCAGGCCTCTCTGCTGCCAGAGCTGGGTGGGTTTTGCAATCGCCACTTGGAATTTAAAGCCTTTAACCCGAGTGCTGATGGTTTCCTGATGAACACAGACGAGCTGTGGGCAGTGCATCCCTCTGGTCTCACATTGCTGACCTGGGCACGCTTTCCCCCACAGCAGAGCTCAACATTTCCATGCAGCACATCAACTGGTGACAGGTCCCAGCAGGATTCAATAGAGGCACGAATATTTTTAAGCAATCCTTTGGGATGAGCCAGGCTTTCCTGCACAAATGTAGGATGCTACAGGCATGGGGCAGATTTGACTGCAAAGGGATGACTGGTGCTGGAGGTCTGATAGAACTGGTTGTGAAATATCATTAGTTTTCAGAATTATGCACCATAATGTGCTAATGAAAAAGAGACCATTGGCAAGGATCTGTAGAATCACAGCCCTGGATGCCATCTTAGGGATAAGGATTGATCACCAGCTGGCCATGGATGAGGGGCCAGTGACAGTTAATTTGTAAATTCACACTGGGGACACTGGTTTGGGATTTTTTTTACTTTTCTTTTTGAGTGCTGCATGTCAGAATGTGGGCTGACCCTTCCCAGAGCTGTGGGGGTACTCTGAGGAACAAGTCAGTGACCTAAAAAATGCTCCCTGTAAAATCATAAAAACAGGGTGGTTTGGTGCTGGAAGGGACCTTAAATCCCACCCAGCGCCACCCCTGCCATGGCAGGGACACCTCCCACTGTCCCAGGTGCTCCCAGCCCCAGTGTCCAGCCTGGCCTTGGGCACTGCCAGGGATCCAGGGGCAGCCCCAGCTGCTCTGGCAATTCCAGCCCAGCCCCTCCCCACCCTGCCAGGGAACAATTCCCAATTCCCAGTATCCCATCCAGCCCTGCCCTCTGGCACTGGGAGCCATTCCCTGGCTCCTGTCCCTGCAGGCCTTGTCCCCAGTCCCTCTGCAGCTCTCCTGGAGCCCCTTCAGGCCCTGCAGGGGCTCTGAGCTCTCCCTGGAGCCTTCTCCTCTCCAGGGCAGCACCCCCAGCTCTCCCAGCCTGGCTCCACAGGGGCTCCAGCCCTGCAGCAGCTCCAGGTGCTGCTGCTGTTGGAATTCCCAGGGCTGGGGCAGCTCTGTAGGTGGGGTCTCACCTGAGAGGGGCAGAATTCCCCCTCACCTGCTGGTCACGACTCCATTGATGCAGCCCAGGATGATCAATGCGGGGAATGGACTGGAAAAAAATTAATGGATACAGAAAGCTGGGAATGAAATCTGGAACTTCTCTGCAAGGGAAGTTCACTGAAACCACTGAACCTCAAAACTTCTCAACCAAGGAGGATGTTTTTTGCAGAAACACTCATTTAATCATTGGAGAAGTCTGCAATCAGAGGTAAATGATATATTAATGGGAATAAAGGAGAAATAACAATGAATGTCTATGGCATGAGGTAAATATTTAAAAAAATAATGTCAAAGGAGAGCAATGGGAGAAGAAGCAATGTTTGAGTCAAAAGCCAGAAATGTATTCCGGTTTTGAAAGCATCTCCAGAATCAAAGAAAGGAAAATTTACATCATTGACATATTTTGTAGGGGAAAAAAACCAATTGGAACCACACCCTTTTTGCCTCTTGATAATACATGGAAGTTTTCAGGTGCAATTTTCGGTCTAACAAGCCAAGAGATGCTCTGGGAAAGTTCTTTTCCCAGGAAAAGGAAAGTGCAAATAAAGGTGATCTGGTTACTGAGACACTCCAAGAGAAAATAATGTGTGTGGGGTGGGGGACAGGGAGGACTGGGAAAAGCAAATTCCTGAGGGCAGCTGGGCAGGGTCTTTGCTGGGGACACCCAGTGATGCTCAGGCTGTGACCTCACAGAGCATCAGCAAACCCTGAAGGGAGGCCAGGGAAGGTGGAGCCCGTGGGGCTGAATCAGCCTCACCTCCTCTCCTTGCACCTCATTAATCCATTGAATTTCCATGGGATTTTTCACAGAATCACAGAATGGTTTGGGTTGGAGGGACCTTAAAGCCCATCCCACCCCTGCCATGGCAGGGACACCTCCCACTGTCCCAGGCTGCTCCAAGCCCCAGTGTCCAGCTGGCCTTGGAAAGTTCTGCTCTTTATCTAATAGTTGTTGTGAGGGTGTGGGGGCTTCTGTGTGATTCATATGGAGAGGAAAACTCAGTCTAAAAATAGGAGCTTTCTCTGGGGAGGTGGGTGGGGAAATAGAATAATTTCCAGTAAGGAGCAGTGTTTATTTCTGCCATTACAGGAATATTTACAGGGAGAACTTGTGTGAGAGGGGTCCTTCAGAGCTCTTGCATGGTGTTCACACTCCCGTTGTCACCCTGCACTGATCTGAACTAAACAAATGGAAACTAAATGGAAACAAACAAAACAAAACCTGAACCAAACCCCAAAAAACCAAACCAAGGCAGAATTGCTCAATGTTTAGGAATGGCACTGTCAGAAACAGGTCTCCAGCTCAGGATTTTGGAAGCACCAGCTACAATTATTAATCAAGTGCATCATTTTATCCCTTGTCTCCCCACTATTCCATAAAAATCAGGGGAAAACTGCTCCTGAGTAAGTCCCTGTGGGCCCACTCAGCCCTGGCTCACATTGCCCAGTGGCGAACTGGGAGAGAATTTGGGCAAACCCTCCCTGTGTCCAGCATCACTGTCCAGGCAAAGGATGTTCAGGTCAGAGCAGCAGTGCACAAAAAAGGATGATTTGTTATCAGGATGATTACGAGGAGGAGGATTTGTTATCAGGACCATTCCCTTTCCCTGCAAGCTGTCGTTATTTCCCAGCCATATTTACAGGTGAAGAATGTGTTTTTTTCACGCTGTGGTTTTTGTGGCAACCTTGTGTACATCAAAAAATATAAACAGGCCTGGGGTAGGAGGAGCTGGGGATGAGTGCAGGGGTGGATTTAGGAGAGGCAGGCAGAGCATCACAGGATTATTGAGGTTGGAAAAGACCTCCAAGATCATCAACTTCAACCTTCAACAAACAGCCCAGTGTCACTAAAGAAAGTGCCACATCTGTTCACTTTTTGAACACTTCCAGGGCTGGTGGCTCCACCACTGCCTGTTCCAATTCTTAACCACCCTCTGAGTGAATAAATTTTCCCAAATTTCCCTCCTGACCCTCCCCTGGTGTGCCCAGAGGAGGCCAACACACTGTGTGAACAAGAGAACGTTCTCATTCTCGCTTCCCTGAGCATCGTTTTCTTTCAATTATTAAAAACTCCTATTAAAATTAATTAATAATCATGTAAATGATTAAAACCCCCTCCTGTTAAAGCTTCCTTGATCCTATCTGCAGACCAGACTCTCATGCTGGAGGATTCCTCTCTCTCCTGGGCAAGCACGGATGTGGCAGAGCCTGGTTGCAGTCTCCCCTCCTGCAGCTGGAGCAGTTTGGACCCTGGCAGTCCCACCAGGGGAGGAGGCACTCAGGCCAGGCTGCACCTCTGCCAGGCTGGACTGACACCTTCAGGCACCTCTTGCTGAGCTGCCAAGGAAAACTTTGGTGAGACAGAGGCAGCTGATTCAGGAGGGAGCTTCACCTGCAAGCAGAGCTCCTCGGGAGCAGGGTTTGGGATCTCTTAGGGGGGAAAACTCCCGCAGAGAGCAGGCAGAGGCACCTCCCTGCACAGGGGCAGCTCTGAGCTGTTACCCCAGTAGCACCCAGTGGCTCCTCTCAGCACCCTGAGAGAGGTGGCTGTGCCAGGAGGCTGCTGGAATGGGCGTTCGTGCCCAGGAATGCTGGCTGGGGTAGCCAGGAGGGAAGGTGCAGCAGCATGAGTTCACAGGGAAGGTATGATGAAGTCACCCGGCTTTATGAGAGATGAGCAGGGCCCTGAGCTCTGAGTCACGGCTGCAAACGCACCTGAGAGGAGGGAGAGACCCAGGCACGGCCCTGGGCCTCCAATTTCTGCACAGAATTGCCCCAGAGAAGGGAAAAGTGAACCTTGAGAGGCAGCTGAGCTGGAGAGACACGAGGATGGGGAAGGGTCTGGAGCAGCTGAGGGCTCTTGGTGTGCGCAGCTGGAGCAGGGCACACTGAGGGCAGAGCTCAGGGATCTGCAGCTCCTCCCGAGGGGCAGCTCCCAGCTCTGCTCTGGGACAGGGACAGCAGCCAGGGCACGGCTGGAGCTGGGCCAGGGCAGCTCAGGCTGCAGCTCAGGGAAAGGTTCTTCCCCAGAGGGTGCTGGCACTGCCCAGGCTGCCCAGGGAATGGGCACGGCCCCGAGGCTGCCAGAGCTCCAGGGATGCCCAGGGTGGGGTTGTTGGGGGATCTGGGCAGGGCCAGGAGCTGCACTGGATCATCCTGTGGGTCCTTCCAGCTCAGGATGTTCTGTGGCTCCAAGATCCTAAGCTCAGATCCCAAGGGAAAGCCCAGCTACAAGAGATCAAAAGCTTTGAGGAAACCTCAGCACCAGTGTTCACAGGAACTCCAGACTCACTGCTGGCTCCCTGCTTTAGCAACCACAGGGAAAATCAAAAGTGTTTCAGAGTCCCACAATTACAGCTGTCAAAGGTGGCTCCACAACGACCCCATGCCCCAGGCTGTCCTTGTTCCCTGTCCTGGAGGTAAATCCCAGTGCCCCATGAGCACACTGACACTGCTGGCTGTGTGGCTGAGGCTGTAACCATCCCCCAGGCAGCTGTGGACACTTTCCATCCTTTCCTGCAAAAATCTCAGCCTCCTCCAGCCCTCAGCTTGACATACAGGGCAGGTAACACGCTGTGGGCCCAGCTGTGTTTGGGGTTTGCTGCCAGTCTGGAGTTTGGGTGCTGGCAAATTCGATGTGCTCCTCATCCTGTGATTACATGTGACAGCGGAGGATCCTGTGGGCACCACTGGGAAAACGATTACTTAACATGAAACCAAGATTAGGAGGTGTTTCCACAAAATAGACCTGCTCAGCCAGGAGAGATGGGATCACCTGGGACAGTCCATGGTCCTTTGTTTGAGTGTTAAAGCAAGGGATTTCTGGCAGTGATTGATCAGCCTCACTGTTCACTCCCTTCCAGTGTTTCGTAACTTGGATTTTAACCTCCAGCCACTGGAAATTTTAATTACACACTCATCTGCTTTAATGCATCATCAATCATCCCAATCAACCTTAAAAACCCCAAGATTTGGGGACTGCTGGCAGCTGAACCTCCTCAGATGGGAGATGGCACTGGGAAGTGCTTCAGAGTTACTTAAAAAATAAATCTAAGATGTAGCACAGCAGTGCTGATTCGAAACAACGGCTGCTGGTTGGGGTTCCAGAGACCCAGGACATAGGATGTCAATAGCCTTGGGATCCCTCCAGCATTGCTGGGTGGCTGGTTCAGCAGAATCATTGAAAAAATTCTGTTTGGCGTAGTGGGAGACCCTTGGTGTGAGAAGCCAACCCCTGGCCGTGCTCAGCCTTGGCAGAGGCAATTCCCAACAGGGCTCTGGGGCAGAGCAAAGATCCTGTGGGAAAGACTCTCCAAAGACCCGGAGGCCAAGGAAATTGTGGAGCAGAGTGTGTGTAATAGGTGAAAAAAGATCTTCAGAGAAGCAACAGGGAAAATAAAAAAGGAGGGAAGCAGCCCACTGAAAACAGGCTCAGTAGCACTGCAGAATCCTGGAGTTGTTGATATTATTTTTCCTGGAGTGATCTCGGAGCAATGGGACAAATCCAAGCCTTCCTGCTGGGGGGTGACTCTGTGCTGCCCCTCCCTACCCTCCTGCCGGTGAGGATTTTCCATCAGCACCGGTGCCCCGGGGCTGCTGCAATCAGAGAGGCCAAAAAAGTTACATCAGCATGTGGAATGAGGGATGGATGGATGGATGGATGGATGGATGATGGATGGGAAGGGATGGATGGATGGATGGATGGATGGATGGATGGATGGATGGATGGATGGATGGATGGATGGATGGATGGGAAGGGATGGATGGATGGATGGATGGATGGATGGATGGATGGATGGGAAGGGATGGATGGATGGATGGATGGATGGATGGATGGATGGATGGATGATGGACGGATGGATGGATGGGAAGGGATGGATGGATGGATGGATGGATGGATGGATGGATGGATGGATGGATGGATGGATGATGGTTGATGGATGGATGATGGATGATGGATGGATGGATGGATGGATGGATGGATGGATGGATGGATGGATGGATGAATGATGGTTGATGGATGGATGATGGATGGATGGATGGATGGATGGATGGATGGATGGATGGATGGATGGATGAATGGGAAGGGATGGATGGATGGATGGATGGATGATGGATGATGGATGGATGGATGGATGGATGGATGGATGATGGATGGATGGATGGATGGATGGATGATGGATGGATGATCAATGGATGATGGATGGATGATGGATGATGGATGGATGGATGGATGATGGATGGATGGATGGATGGATGGATGGATGGATGGATGATGGATGGATGATGGATGGATGGATGGATGGATGGATGGATGGATGGATGGATGGATGCAGGGATGGATGGATGGAAGGATGGATGGATGGATGGATGGATGGATGGATGGATGGATGGATGATGGATGGATGATGGATGGATGGATGGATGATGGATGGATGATGGATGGATGGATGGATGATGGATGGAAGGATGGATGGATGGATGGATGATGGATGACGGATGGATGGATGGATGGATGGATGGATGATGGATGATGGATGGATGGATGGATGGATGATGGATGGATGGATGGATGGATGGATGGATGGATGGATGATGGATGGATGATGGATGATGGATGGATGAATGGATGGATGATGGATGGATGGATGGATGGATGGATGGATGGATGGATGGATGGATGGATGATGGATGGATGATGGATGGATGGATGATGGATGGATGGATGGATGGATGATGGATGGATGGATGGATGGATGGATGGATGACGGATGGATGGATGATGGATGGATGGATGGATGAATGGATGGATGGATGGATGATGGATGGATGGATGGATGGATGGATGGATGGATGGATGGATGGATGATGGATGATGGATGGATGGATGGATGGATGATGGATGGCTGGATGATGGATGGATGGATGGATGATGGATGGATGGATGGATGGATGGATGATGGATGGATGGATGGATGGATGGATGATGAATGGATGGATGGATGGATGGATGATGGATGGATGGATGATGGATGATGGATGATGGATGGATGAATGGATGAATGGATGGATGGATGATGGATGGATGGATGGATGATGGATGGATGATGGATGGATGAATGGATGGATGGATGGATGGATGATGGATGGATGATGGATGGATGAATGGATGGATGGATGGATGATGGATGGATGAATGGATGGATGGATGGATGATGGATGGATGGATGGATGGATGGATGGATGATGGATGGATGGATGATGGATGGATGATGGATGGATGGATGGTGGATGGATGGATGGATGGATGGATGGATGGATGGATGGATGGAGGGATGGATGGAGGGATGGATGGATGGATGGAATCATGGATGGATGGAATCATGGATGGATGGAATCATGGATGGATGGATGGGCCGTGGTCAGCAGAGGCTTCCAGGGACATCTCCAAAGGCATCCCCGCCCCATGGGTTTAATTCCAGCTGGGTGATGAAATGGGAAGCTCTGTGGGCACAGGGATCGCACCCCTCCCTCCTGTGCCACTTCCCTCCAGGACTCAGGACTCTTTTTAAGGTATGAGGTGATAAAAATGTTATTTTTATCACCTTGGAGAGAGGGAGAATTTCCAAAGAGAGCCCAGAGTCCCCCAGAACCCCCTCTGGACAAAAGCATTAATGGAATTCCATGGATAGTCACCTCCTTTCTTTACCTTCCTTTCCTCCCCAGTGTTCCAAAGAAATTTCCAGCTCTATTCCAGACTTTAAAAAAGAAAAGGAGAGAGGGTCTCATCTCCTGTAAATTCTGGATGTCTGCAGTCTCCACGAGCTGGACTGAACCCATCCTTATCCAGATTTCTGGGACGTTTCCCCCTCTGCAGGTTCCAGGGACTCTTTGCTTTCATCCGACACTGCCCTCTCATGGAACAGCTCGGCTCTGCCATGCCCGAGTTCCCCTCGGAAGGGCAGCGGGGATGGGGGGGATTCACCCTCTGGTGGCTCTGGGGAGGTGGTTTTGGAGCGGAGGGTCCTTGAGCAGATGCCACCAAGGGAGGTGGCCCCAGCACCCGTGTTTGCATGCCTTTGCCACACTTCCTTCAGCTGTTTTTTGTCCTGGGAACAAGGACACCAGGACAAGGATGGGACAGTCCACTGGGACTGCCTAGGGCTGATACCAGGTGAGAATCACCTGAAAGATGGAAAAAATTGAGGAGGAAGGGCCATATCCTGGAAAACAGAGGGGAAGGCTACCAGAGGGGTTGATCATTTGCCAGGCTGGAAGTTCCTGGGCACTGCAAACATGTTGGCTCCCCTTTTCCAAGAGAATATTCCTGTGCCAGGAGATCCCTGAGCACAGGCGTGGCCAGAGACAGCAGGGAAGAGGATGGGATGTGACACCTGAGCAGGACATGGGGCTGGAGACACCCTAAGGTCCCTTCCCATCAGAATTATCCCCCATTCCCATGAACTGTGCCCACAGTCCCTGCACTGCAAGCCTGGCATCAGCTTCACAGAGTTGGTGGTGTGACAACTTTTTTGGGGGCTGAAACTATTTTGTGATATTTGGGAAAGTTTGAGGCTCTGCTGGGAACAGGGACAGGGGCCAGGTGGACACTTGGACACTCAAAGGACAGCGAGGAACCGTGAGTGAAAGAATTTGGTTTGCAGGTTCCAGCTGATGAAGAATTGGCTCTTGTGCAGGCTCCTTCCTCTTGCTAAAGCAGGACTGAGGAGACCTGGCAGAAAAAGCTGTAAAGGCAAATGGACTTCCTTGAGAAGATGTGAAGTTTTCTATTCCTACAATCATTAAATGAAATAAAGCCTGAAGAATCTATATTATCTTTTATTCCTGTGCTTTGGAGAGCAAAATAAATTCCCTCATAAATGTTAATTCATTTTTTAAAAATTAACACTTTAATTGTTTACATCATTTAGTTTCTCTACACACGGACAAAAGCTGAATATATGAGTATATTCCTACAATAAAAATTAGTCACAAAAGTATAAATTATAAATATATGTATGAATTATAAATATAAATTATGTGACAGAAGAAAGGGGAGAAATGAAAAACTCTCACCCAGGGTTGGTCAGGAGTTTTTCTTTTAATGGGAAGCATTCAAGAAGCTCTGGGAACTCGTGGGGCTGAGGCAGAGCAGCCCCTGCTCTCCCAGACAAGGGCTCCAAGGGCTGTCAGCTCTCAGCTGTGCTGGCTGTAGGAGAGCAATTTCAGCTGCTCTGAGGACAGGATGGATTCCAGGCTCTCTCCCGCTGGGGTCAGAGATTTCATTGATGTAATGGGAAAACTTTTCCCCTTTTTGATGCCTCCTGTCTCATTCCATCACAGAGGCACAGAAATGAGGGATGGAAAGCACCTCACTAGGTCACAAGGCTCTGCCTGTGCTCATCAAAACCACAGAGCAAGGCGGATCCAGGACATTCCTGTCATGTTTCATGCACTGGCCACGAGTCCTGAGCCTGCAGCCCAACAACATCATTCATTTAGGCACTACCCAAAGTGTCTCCCCCTCCCATCTGAGTCTTCATCTCCAGAGAATTATTAACATTTCTATCATGAAGAGCTGTTTCCCTTTTTTAATTTCGGAGCACCTGGTGCCGAGGCAATGGAGCTCTCCTGGACTGCCAGGTGCTGTCCCCGCCCTGCCACCCCTGTCCCTGTCCCAGGCATTTCCCTTCTGCTCAGAGGCCAGGTGGGGTTGGAGCTGTTCACACTCTGCCCACACCTCGCTCTGCCACTCCTGGGCATCCCCGTTCCCATCAGCTCTGCTGGCCCACAGACGTCTCTCCCTCAGAGAAATCCTCCCTCGTGCCCTGTTCTCCAGCACAGATTGTGTTTGGGCAGATATTTATTCTTATCAATGCTCTACAAACCTCTTTGCCCGGCCTGAGCACCATCCTTGCCCCTTTTCCTTCCAACCACTTGTGCCAGGGCCAACGTGCTGAGTCTGGCACCAGCCAATGACCTGGGAGTGAGCAAAATCTCCTTTTGGGTTTGGACTAGCCCTGGGCCTCTGCAGAAGTGAGTCTCAGCCAGGGGTTTGGCAGGACCCAGCCTTGGGAACAGCTGGGTGGCTCAATGAGGTAATTCCACCCCGGAGCTCAAAGGTGAGGCCATAAAGGAAACCTTTGGCCGAGCCCAGAGGACTCAAGAGCCAAATCCTCCAGGGTCACAGAGAGACAGGAGCTGCTCAGTGCAGCTGTAAACCTCTTCTGGAAAGGACGTTCAAAGAAACCATCTGGAAGATCAAAGGCGGGGCCATAAAGGCTGAACTCTGTCCCCTGTCCCAGCCTTGGCCGGTGCAGGCAGAGGGAACACTCAGGGTGAGAGATGTCAAGGAGAGAATAAGTTAATTAATATTTATTCACCATCTGTGCCCCCAGGGGAGCCCTGTCTGTCAGAGGACAGCTCTGTGCACACTTAGGGATGCCCTGAATTGCTGGTGTGTCCTCCACAGGGAGATTCACCCTGTCCACTCTGTCCCATCCCTGCTCCAAGCCTGTTCCCTGTGCATTCTGGGGGAGAAGCCGGGGTTCTGCTGCAAGGCTGTCCCACCCTGTGCTGCCCCTGTTGTGAGGAGCAGGCACAGGACCAGGTGTCTCACTGACCACCTCGAGTGATACAACACCCACCCGGGCAGGGCTGTGCCCCCTGTGCTCCTCAGAATGCTCTGAGCAGCTCCCAGCACCATTTTGGATGCCACACGTGTGAGTGAGGGACTAAAAATACCCAACTATTCAAATGTGAGATCGTGTCAGATGGCACCTCCAACTGGCATCCGAAAATCCAAAGCCAACAGTGCTGAAGGAGACGGATTTGCCATCAGGAGAGAAGGGACTGAAGTCTGCTGCCTCAACTCCCACAGAGCCCAGGAAAGGCAAAAAACACTTGAAAATCCCTTTCCAAAGAGAGCCCTGCCTGTAGATGCACCTCCTTGTTTTCCAAGGCTTCGCCTGAAGCACAGACACGCTGAATGTTGTTTTGGAGATGCAAATTGCATTTAGCTTCCAGAGTAATTTAAATACATAAATACTGCTGAAGAGAACATATACAAAATGTTGTTTTTAAGGATGTCACAAATAAGCATTTTCACCACCTGGACGTGAGGTTGAACACGTTTGGACATGGAACTTTCACACAAGCAGGTGCTGATCCTCCCTGGGACAGGGACAGCATCCAGGGCACGGCTGGAGCTGGGCCAGGGCAGCTCAGGCTGGAGCTCAGGGAAAGGTTCTTCCCCCAGAGGGTGCTGGCACTGCCCAGGCTCCCCAGGGAATGGGCACGGCCCTGAGGCTGCCAGAGCTCCAGGGATGCCCAGGGTGGGGTTGTTGGGGGGTCTGGGCAGGGACAGGAGCTGGGCTGGATACACCTTGGGGATCCCTTCCAGCCCAGGACATTCTGTGATTCCATGATCCCTGAGTCCTGGCTGCTGGCACCTCCCAGTGTGAGGTGCTCCCTGCACTGAAAAGCAGGATCCCACTGAAATCAGGATCCTCCTGAAAGGAAGGATCCCATTGAAGGCAGGATCCCACTGAAGGCAGGACCCCACTGAAGGCAGGATCCCACTGTAAAAGCAGGATCCCACTGAAGTGCAGGAACCCACACTGGATCAAACCCCTCCTGAGCAGCCACAGAGCTCTGGCAGACACCCAGTAGTGCTTAAAGTCAGCAGGAACCTTTTCCCTTCTGCCTGTTTGATGGGAACAAGGAATAAGGGTTAAAAGTATGAAATTCTATCAAGCAAATGGCTCAGCCTCTGAGGATTCAGCACAGAAGTTCTCTGCCTTGGATCCCCCCGTGGCTGTCGGCAGGCACTGCTCACAGAATATTGGTAAAGTGCCTCTGCTAGGGAACACAGCCCCCCACACTGCTCAGAGTGATCCAAGCCAGCTCCTGACCCGGGGACTTGTGCTTGGTGACAACTTTGTCACCTGCTCCATTTGCTGGGGCAAAGCTTTCCCCATGCCAGGCTGCCAGGGTGTCTTCCTGTGAGTGCCCCCAGTGATGGCACCAGGGTGACACCTGCAGAGTCCAGCACATCCTTGTCTAGGAACACCTGGAACAACCCTCAGTGATGGGAAACTGCAGCTGCTGTGGATTCCTGACTTCCCATGTGTGGCACAGGGCATTTGGGTGCCGCAGAGCTGTGTCCAGGGACCTGCTCTGAAGTCAAGATGCCCAGACCTCACATTTGGGGACATTTGAGATGTTGGCAATGAAGGTGTCACCATCCCGTGGGACAGGGACAGCCTGCCTGGGGTTTCTGTGTGCCCTGCACACACCCACGGTGAGGAAGAGGAGCAGGAATGTGGGGAACACCCCATGGGGTGGCTTCACCCAGCAGGAGGGGCTGAGCTCCCGTTCCTCAGCAGATAAGATTGTGCTCCTTGGCACCACCATGGTGGCTGCTCTGCCCGGCGTTCCCACCCTGATAACAGCCCATGCCCTTTGGCTCTCTCCTTCCCTTCATTTTCACTGGAAAAAGGCGTTGTTGTTGTTCCTTACTCACCCCAGGAGGGTGCTGAGGGCTCTGCTCTGCTGAGGGCTCTGCTGGCCTGAGCCCCAGCACCCTGAGCAGACCAAGATCTCCATCTGTGCTCTCTGATGGGCTCCCAGTCCCTTTCCTCACCTTCAAGGAGAAGTGGAGCTCAGTTCTGTGTGCAAAAAGTGGCATTGGGGATGAAACATTAAATTATTTCACTGGTAAATACTGGGCAAAGTATTTCAATAATTCATGTCTGTCATACCAAGCTGGGTGCACCAGCACTCATCCATGGAATCCCAGAATCCCAGACTGGTTTGGGTTAGAAGGGACTTTAAAGATCATTCAATTCCACCCCTGCCATGCAGGGACACCTCCCACTGTTCCAGGCTGCTCCAAGACCTGTCCAGCCTGGCCTTGGGCTCTGCCAGGGATCCAGGGGCAGCCCCAGCTGCTCTGGGTGCCCCTGCTCTGTTCCCTGTATGTCCAATGTGTTCCACCCTTCCTGGAGAGAAATACCTCAGCCATTGATGGACAAGGCACAATTTTAAAACCTCAGCACCATTTAGATATCAGCTGAAGGCAGAATTCCCTTTGAGGCTTTAGGGCCAGGGATATTTGAAAACACCTTAGAGGTTGCTGTGTTTGGTGCCACTGAGCTCTCCCAGTCGTGGACTTGGTACAAGAGCCAGTGGCTCATCTCCAGCGTTTGAAATTACTCCTGCAAAGGAACCCACAGTCTGGCAGTGCCCCAAATATGCTCTGGGGTTTCTCTTCAGAGGGTTCTGTGAAACACCAGTGAGCTGGCAGCAGTCCACTCTTGTGGATGTGAGGATGGCCCATCCCTGGCAGTGCCCAAGGCCAGGCTGGACACTGGGGCTTGGAGCACCTGGGACAGTGGGAGGTGTCCCTGCCATGGCAGGGGTGGAATTGAATGATCTTTAAAGTCCCTTCCAACCCAAACCTATTGTAAACACAGGTGAACCCAGTGGGAGGAAATGCTGATGTCTGGCTCCAGCTCAGAAATTGAATGATTTCTTTATTATAACTATGCTATAATACATTAATATACTATTTAAAGGAGATACTAAAACTACAAACCTACTTTTCTAACTACCAAATCTAACTCACTCACAACTCATGGCCCTCGCTGAGAGTCCAGCCACAGGTGGGTTGGATTGGCCATCAGGCTCAAACAATCCTCACCAGAATCCAACCAAGCAATCACCCCAGGTAAACAATTCTCCAAACACATTCCACATGGGAAAAACAAGGAGCAGAAATAGAAATTGTTTTCTCTATGAAAACTCCTGAAAGAAAAAGAAATGTGCTTGCCACACAAACCAGCCTGGGATTCTGGGATCCCAAGGAAAGCTCTCATTGCCATTAAACCACATCCTGTATCCAGAACTTTCCATGGCCATGCCAAGGCCTGGCTGGGGCTGATGGGAACAGACCCATTCCCTGCTGGCCATGACCTGGGCATGGGGAGCTGTGGTGAGCCTCCTTTGTTTCCACTGGGCTCTCAGATAAGTAATCTCTCCTGAGACCTGATAAATACGATTTAAAATGAGGGAAGGAGGTGAAAATCTTTTCTCTCGCTGCAAAGTTCAAAGGCTTTGCGTGGTACCTCAAAGGTGCTGCTCAGTTTGCTTTGAACCCAGAATAGGAACCAAGAATGATCCCATGTTGATTATCTTGAGACTTTGTGTCTCCATCCACTGGCTCTGAGTGCCTGGAGTACTGAACTGGCTTTAAATGAGCAAACTGAAGTTGTAGGAGCA
>NC_071554.1:5187502-5207502 GCF_026979565.1 Vidua chalybeata | reverse complement strand
GGTATGAGAGGCAGATCTTCTTACCCACATGTTCAGAGGGACCCTTGTCCCAGTAACTGGATCACGCCAGAGCTCAGCTCCGGAGCAGTCAAACACCCAGATGAAAGATGGAATAATTTTAGCAGCAGAGATTTGGCTTTGACGTTGATAAAAGCTAAAGGTTGCTGTTAAGCAGAGTTATCTGACTCAGAAAGCAGCAAGGAACCCACACTGTGGATGTGGAACAAGTCTCCCTTGTTCCTCTCTGCCTTAATCCCCTTTTAATGGGAATTAAACCAAAAAAAGCAAGATTTTTTTCATTATTATTTTTGGGGAGGGGGTGATATCTTTCCTGTGATAAATGGGCAGAAAGAAACTTGTCAGCTCTTGGACACCCAGGCTTCTTTCACGTCTGCTTCCGTGTCTGAAAGTTTGTCTGAATTTTCTCCTGCTGCTTTTAGTCTAATTGAAGATTTTATCTGTCCTGACAAACCTCGCCTATCTTGTACTCTTTCGCCTCCTTATCTGTAGAACAACTTGCATTTAATAAGAACAAGAAACACGGGCATCCATACCTGGCATTCCTAAGAATAATAATGGCGCTTTCTAGACAAATACATTTTTGGATAAAGGGCTTTGCTTGGCCAAAGTCTGGTTCTCTAGACAAGACCAGCAAACCTTCTGTGGTGGCTTTGTGAAAACATCATTAATCAGCAGAGATTAGCAGTCAGCAAATTCCTTGTTCAGATAGAAACTCTGGGCTGTGAATGTGCCCATTCAGGGCTGGGGGGCTCAGCTCGTGGCAGGGCTGTGCCTCAGCACCTCCTCCTGCATCTTTCTAGAGCTCAGCAGCTGCTCAGAACCAGGATTTAAACCCCAGTTAGAGCCCGTGTAAAATCCTTATTTAACTCCATGATGTGTAATAGGCTCAGCTGGGATTGCTTTGTTCGTCAGGGCTCTTTTTTCAAATATCATCCTCTTTAAAATCCATTTAAATCCATTTCCAACAAAGCTCCTCTGGCTGAGGAGGTGCTGGGGGACAGGGCAGGGCTCTGCTTACCCCCTGGACCAGGTGAGGTCTCAGGGGTGACGGGAATTCCCAGGCAGCTTGGGTTTGGGACCCAGGTTCATCCCCAGCAGGGTGGAGGGGACCTGGCTTTGGGTCAGCCTGGTCTGGGTGGCACAAACGAGCTCTGCCAGCCTGGGAGCTGCCCTGGGAGCTGCCCTGGGAGCTGTCCGGGGGAGCCTCCAAGCTGTGTTCTCGTTTCTTCATGGAAAGGGCTGCCCAGCATTGGAACAGGCTGTCCAGGGCAGAGGGCAGTCCCCAGCCCTGGCGTGGTTTAAAAACCAGGTGGATGTGGCACCTGGGGATGTGGGTCAGTGGTGGCACTGGGGGATGTGGGTCAGTGGTGGCACTGGGGGACGTGGGTCAGTGGTGGCACTGGGGGACGTGGGTCAGTGGTGGCACTGGGGGACGTGGGTCAGTGGTGGCACTTGGGGGATGTGGGTCAGTGGTGGCACTTGGGGGATGTGGGTCAGTGGTGGCACCTGGGGGATGTGGGTCAGTGGTGGCACATGGGGAAGTGGGTCAGTGGTGGCACATGGGGACGTGGGTCAGTGGTGGCACATGGGGACGTGGGTCAGTGATGGCACTTGGGGATGTGGGTCAGTGGTGGCACTGGGGGACGTGGGTCAGTGGTGGCACCTGGGGATGTGGGTCAGTGGTGGCACTGGGGGACATGGTTCAATGGTGGCATTTGAGGATGTGGGTCAGTGCTGGCCTTGGCAGCGCTGGGGGAATGGTTGGACCCAACGATCCTAAAGGTCATTTCTAGGATTCTGGGATTGTTGTCTCCAGAAGGGGAACCCAAAATCTTGACTCATTCAGCAGAACAAAGACCCAAATCTTGAGTAAATAGCCCAGGGGGTAGAAGATCAGGCTGCCAGGGCAATGCTGGGGTCACCAGCCCTGGAAGTGTTCAAAAAAAACACATGGAGGTGGCACTCTGTGGTGTGATTCAGCTGGGATTCAGTCAAACATTGGATCTTGGAGTTCTTTTCCAATCTTAATGTCCCTGCAATTTTTTGAAAGCCAGATTATTTGGATTTGGATATCCCTGCTTTCCCTTTTGGTCTTTTTAACTCCCCACCATGTAGATTTATAACGTGGAAACAGCAGAGCTCAGCTCTCCACACCCCCACAGGTGAGAACTGAAATGCAGAAGAACAGAAATTCCTTGCAAGAGATTTCTCTCTTTTCCTGCCCACTGAAACAGGAATTTAATTCAGCAAAACCACCACAGGTGAGAACTGAAATGTAGAAAAACAGAAGTTCCTTAGAAGAGATTTCTGTCTTTTCCTGCCCACTGAAGCAGGGATTTAATTCAGCAACACCACCACGGGTGAGAACAGAAATGAAGAAGTTCCTAACAAGTCATTTATCCCTTTTCCAACCCACTGAAACAGGGATTTAACCCAGAACACCCCTATAGGTAGCAGAGCACCTGCACTGGAGGTGGAGAAACCTCTCCAACGCCTCTCAGAGCCGTGAGCTGGCTCAGAGATTTCCTTCTCACACCACCCAGTCCAGGCAGGAGTGGGAATGTCTCAGGGCCCCAGACTGATGGCAGGAAGGAGGGGGTTTTAGGGAAATTAAATGCTAAATCGATTACACAGGCTTAGCTGCTTTCCTAGGGCTAAACGTGGAAAGAGAAAAAACAAAGTGGTCTTAATGACTTAACTGAGCAAACATAACAAGAAAGTGATGAAATGTGAGGAAGATAAGACAGAATAAATAAAGAGAGTGAACAGGAGCTTGCTGTGCACGAGCAGCTCTGCACCAGGGAGGAACCTATTACTCATCCTGTCACAGGTACAGCAGGGTCTGGGGGCCCATCACGGAACACTGAGGGGTTTGTTCTGCCACTCGTGGAGAAGAAAGAAAAAAAAATTGCACAATCCTGAATAAAAATGTCTGAAAGAAAGTGAACGGGGTTCTCTTCTCTTTGCTGTAAAAAGAGCGTTGGGTTGGCTGTTCAAATTAGTTCTCTAACTTCACAAAGAGTGATAAAATAATAAAAAAAGGACCCTTTCAATAATGTTTTCTGAGGTCCACTGACAGCAGAGCAGTCCGTGGAGGAGGAGAAGAGGAGGTTTTTCCTTGGAAACCGAGAGGGGCAGTGGGGGTCAAGGTATGACACTAGGAATTCCTGGGCTTTGCTCATTGTCACAGGAGTGCTCCCCCTCAGCAGGGACAGAGATGATGACATCTTTATTCTCTTTATTGCCCATCACAGGAGGATGGAGAAGCCAGGCCACAGCAGAGCTGTGCCTCAGGCCCTGCTGCAGAGCCCAGGGGATTCCAACCCCCTTCCAGGGCTTTGTTTTACAGCTGCTGAGGGACGTGGAGTGTTCTCAGCTCTCCAGCAGAAAATCACCTCTCACTTAGCTCCTGGCAATTTGTGGTTGAAAGTGTCTGAGGCACAGGCACATTCCTGCAGGAACTGAACTCTAAATTGAATATTCCTGCTTATGTGGGTGAGAGAAACCAGCCAGGGCTCTCCACCTGACCAAGCACCTATTTCAGCCTTTTTAACAGTCCTTGGACATTTTGCTGGTTCCTATCCAAGATGAAACTTCAATAAGGCAGAGAAAAGCACAGGGCAAAAAGGAGGAGCTTTTTCAGATCTTCACCCACAGATCTTCATCAGATCTTCATCCACAACAGGGCATGACACAGATTCACCAGAGCTCTGCTCTCTCCGTGCCAAGGGGGAGAATTTCAGCATGACAGGAGTTATAGAAAGGTCACTGTGGGGATTTTACCCTTCCAAAAGCTCAAAGTGGAGAAGGAAACCAGGTGGAATTCATGTTGAGGAAAACCAGTTCTGCCTTTCCTTGAAGGGTGGACAGCAGGCACAGGTGTCCTTCGGGGAAGGGAGATGACTTCCCCCAAAAGACAAAGACAATCAGAACTCTATTGTTCTATTTTTATCCTTTAAAATGTTTAAATGAGAGGGAGGGAGGGAAGGAGGGAAGGAGGGAAGGAGGGAAGGAGGGAAGGAAGGAGGAAGGAGGGAAGGAAGGGAAGGAAGGAAGGAAGGAAGGAAAGGAAGGAAAGGAAGGAAAGGAAGGAAAGGAAGGAAAGGAAGGAAAGGAAGGAAAGGAAGGAAAGGAAGGAAAGGAAGGAAAGGAAGGAAAGGAAGGAAAGGAAGGAAAGGAAGGAAAGGAAGGAAAGGAAGGAAAGGAAGGAAAGGAAGGAAAGGAAGGAAAGGAAGGAAAGGAAGGAAAGGAAGGAAAGGAAGGAAAGGAAGGAAAGGAAGGAAAGGAAGGAAAGGAAGGAAAGGAAGGAAAGGAAGGAAAGGAAGGAAAGGAAGGAAAGGAAGGAAAGGAAGGAAAGGAAGGAAAGGAAGGAAAGGAAGGAAAGGAAGGAAAGGAAGGAAAGGAAGGAAAGGAAGGAAAGGAAGGAAAGGAAGGAAAGGAAGGAAAGGAAGGAAAGGAAGGAAAGGAAGGAAGGAAGGAAGGAAGGAAGGAAGGAAGGAAGGAAGGAAGGAAGGAAGGAAGGAAGGAAGGAAGGAAGGAAGGAAGGAAGGAAGGAAGGAAGGAAGAAGGAAGGAAGGAAGGAAGGAAGGAAGGAAGGAAGGAAGGAAGGAAGGAAGGAAGGAAGGAAGGAAGGAAGGAAGGAAGGAAGGAAGGAAGGAAGGAAGGAAGGAAGGAAATTTCTAAAACCAAAGGAAAAACCCTGTCAGGATTCAGATGAGAAATGGGAAGAAAGGAACGAGGAAGGGGACATGGACAAGTCATGGGAACTTTAGGAACTTGACAACCACTTCCTTAAAGGCTTTTACCCAAGGAGTGAGGTCCATCAACCCAGGGACTGTGGCTGATGGAAGGAAACTGCCCAGTGGGGGATGTTGCTCCCAGGGGATCACTGGAGTCTCTGAAAGTGGCATTTGCAGTGCCCAGATAAGGGGGCTGTTGATAATAAAGGTTCTGATGTGGCCTGAAGATCTTATTGAGACCCCACTACAGACAAAACTTTCTTCACAGCCTCAATCCCTGCTGCCAGGCAAGGGAGTCTGCTCTTTAAAAATGTGTTTTCAAAGCTGCTAAACATTTTTGTGTGTGTCCTTCCGACAGACTGATAAAGAAACTCTTCCCCTGAAGTGACTCCTGCTTTCTGAAGTTTCTGTTGCAGAAACAGGAACATTAAAACCAATGTTTTAATTGGTTTGATGGGGCTGTGATGGCCCCAGGGCCAAACCCCAGGCAGCCATGAAGAGCTCCTTGGGAAGATGCTGTGAGCAATCCTGGGAAGCAGAAATGTGCTAAGCCTGGTTTAGCAGCACTGAAAACAACCCAAGGGATGGCTGATCCAAAGTGAGCCCTTTGACAGGGGAAATGAACTCACATCTGGGCAGATGCTCCTTATTTAACCTGCCTGGGTTCTTAAAGCACTCAGGAACTGCAGCAGGGCTTGGAGGGATGGAAGTACTGAATTATTCCAGATTTCCTAAAGGTCTTCAGTAGCCCTGCAGAAGTGCTGGATAGCCCAGGATGAAGGAGGAAGACACCCCAAGTGTGTGAATTACTATGAGACAAAAGGAAGAGAAAAAAAATCACGATTCCTTTTTACCCCAAAGGTCCTGAGGGACCTCAGGTTTTGTGTCAGACACTCAAAATGTCTCGCAGAGGAGTCCTTGCTGTTCTGAGGTCTGATTCCATTTACAGTCCTGGTTCTGCTGGGACTCCTGGGTCACCTCTGCTCCCTTCCTCCCCACAGGGGACAAGGCGGGTGTCCTAGATTGCAAGGCAGGATGTATTCAATTGCCATCTGCTAGAGATGTGGCAATTATCTTCTCTTAATTGGGCAGTTTTCTTCATCTCTTCCACAAACCAATCCTCCCCCGCTGCGGGGAGACATCTGCTGTTAATGGCCTATTGAATGTCACTGCAGGACTGAGAAAAGTTACAGCATCCCACTGTGAGATGCTCTGCCCAGAGAGAGGAGCCAAGCATTCCTACCTGGATACAATCTGGGTTTTGGGGACACCAGCACGGCTTTTCCTGCACTGGATTTCCCTGAGGAACAGCTGCCTCTTCCACTGCAGGAAGACTGCACCCTTTCCTACAGGATCCCTGCTCCCACAGAACCACACCTCACACTCCAGGAGGACCGCAGCCACAATTCCAGTTGGACTGCTACCAACACCCTAACAGGGTGTCAGGTTGTGTTCTGACTCTCTCAGTGTTGTTTTGGTTCACTGCATTGTTTATTTTATCTTTTTGTTTTCTTCCCTAATAAAGAACTGTTATTCCTGCTCCCATATTTTTACCTGAGAGACCCCTTAATTTCAAATTTATAACAATTCAGGGGGAGGGGTCTACATTTTTCATTTCAGGGGAGGCTCCTGCCTTCCTTAGCAGACACCTGTCTTTCCAAACCGAGACAGATTTGCAGGTCAGGAGTTAGGAGAGATTTAACCAACCACATTGGAGGCTCGAGTTGCAAGCCTTTCCATGGTTTCTTTCAGTGGAGTTATTTATGTGGAAAAAATCCTGAGAGAAATGGGTCAGCCTGCTGGCCCAGCTCGCCCAGGGCTCTGTCTCTGGAGCAGCAGTGGCGTTGCTATTTCAGGAGAGCACAGAGCTGCTTTCTGCTGCCCACTCCCCCCTGCTCACCCTTCAGCTGCTGCAGCAGAAACACCTGACAGATATCCCTGCCCTGTCCCTTTAAATATGTGTTCAGGGACCTGCAGCCCAGGAATAAATCTAATAAATAAATCTAATTCTTTTCTGAGCCTGCTGACACCGGCTCCTGCACAGCCTGGAGTGACAATGACACCAATTTGATCCCCAGCAGGACAAGAATTGCTGTCTGAGTGAACACCAATCCTCTGCCACTTCCAGACATCTGGAACCCACAACAAATATTGCTCTGAATCTTCACAGAGCTGAGCCCAGGACTGGAAACCTAAAAAAACCCCTTCTCCTCTTCACCTGTGTTTGTGCAGCACCACCCACCAGGATGCTCTGGCCTTCCAAAAGGTTGGGAGTTGTTGGTTTTCCCAGCTTTCCCTTCTTTTATAGAGAAGGGGTAACTGGGAGGTGTTTTAAAAGGTTTTATTCCATTATCAGTCTCAATGAATAGTGAGACACAAGAGATGTAAAACTCAATGCCATTCCATCAGAGGATAAATGGATTTTAGCTTTTTGTAATTTTTGCAAAATTCTTTATAAATCCATTTCCCGCAGGGAGTGATGCCATGGGGGATGTTTTTGGGGAAGGAATGAATTTTTCCATGCATTCATTGGAAATGGTGTTGTTGTGTGGCTACAATTTGAGATCTGGCTTTCTCTGCCGGCACTGATGTCTCACGGTGAGCATCTGTATCTACCTGGCTGTTAGAAACAGAGCAGAGAGATCTCCCAGGAAATACAGCTCAGGGAAGTGCAGGATTGCTCCTCAAAAAGTGGATTTTGTCACTAATCAGAGCCAGCAGGGTGCCACACCTGAGTCCTTGTGAGTGACAGCACAGGAGCAGCAGGGACCAGCCAGGCTAAGCCTGGCCCAGGGCTAGGCCTGGCCCACCTGGGAATGCCAAGGCAGCCAGGGACTGCCCTTCTGCTCCTGCTGATGCCTGGAGCGGCTCCCTAGAACAGGGGCTGGACAAGATTAAGAGAATAAAGTGGGTTTTTATTAAAGGTCTTCAACAGATACACCCTGGGCAGCCAAAGCCTCCCAGAGGCTGCACCCAGGATGGACAATGGTCATGAGTTTTACACACAATTATCAGTTTGATCCGTTTACTAGTAAGGGGTTAATCCTCCAATTACAGCTTCAGGTAATGAAGTCATTTACCCCCAGTTTGCTCCCCCCAGTTCATTTTTCTTTATATTTTTCAGGACCTGAGGTTTTAGTGTGTCCTTGAGTTTCAGGCCTGGAGGAATTGTTTTGTCTGACTAAAATGTGAGGACAGTAACTGACACTTTATATGGAGTTTGGAGTTAAGCACTAATGAAGTGCAGGATCTGAAAAATATAAAAGCTAAAATCATAAGGCATCACAGGGACAGCTCAAATCAGCCCCTCTGCTCCTGCCAGCCCCGTCGGTCTCTGCGGGTTGGTGATGTCATCCTGGCCCAAGCCCAGCAGTTCAAGGCAGGCTGATGCCGTCATTAGGATGAGCTGGTTACTTCCTGTGAAATAATCCCAAGTCTTGGCTGTATTTACCAAAGTTCCAAGCGGCAAGGGACTGCCCCATGGAGAACCCAGCAGGTCAGGATCACGAGGTGCCTCCTGCCATGCATCAGGGGCAGAGCTGGTGTGTCTGGGACTCTCCTTGGGTGTTTATGGGATGGAGGAGCTAAGGAGAATCCTTAGCTTTGACCTGGCATCAAAGTCCTGCTGAATCTGTGACGCCAAATAAATCAAAGCACTTTTCTGTAGAGAAATAACCTTTCCACCTCCTAGGGCTGTGATCCAGCCCAACCCCACTCCCACTGAGGTTTGAAAAGAGCCAGAGTGTGAGAAATGATCCTCACTTTCAAAAATGTAAAAGGCTTATTAAAACCTTATCAAAAATCCAACAGAAGACTGAATAGAGAAAATATCACAGCTCCAGGAGCAGAGGATTTCCCCACCATGTGCTCAGCCACACAGTGGAGGTTTCACCTTTTAACCCTTTGGCCCCTCCCAAGGTTCTGTCCATCGACTCCTCCTTGGCTGCCCAGGGCTGGAGATCACTGCCTGACATCCTGACTGGGGGCAGCTGTTGCCATGGTAACGAGCCCACCCTCCCAAATGTCCCAAACCCAGGGCAGCCCTGAGAGCAATGCAAGGGGGTTAAAACACAACTACACATCTATAAAACTTCTCATAGCAAATACATGATATTTGCCTTTTGATTGTGAGAGTCAACCATGGCATCACTCATCTGTCTCACAGAGGATTTCTTTAGCGTGAGCCTTTAGTAAGACTCCTGCAGGCTATGAGTCACTGCTGCTATGTTGCCATTATTATTATCATTAATTATTATTATTTTTATCATTATCCTATTTTTATCACTTCTAGGAATTCACCAGCAAGTCATGGGGTGGAACTCCCAGTCAGGAATGAGCCTCTGGTCCCTTAGCAAGGCTGGGTTTGTCAGCTGTGCTTCCCTTTGGCTGTGTGAGTTCGTGAAGAGCTGCCTGGCTCCTGATGGAGACAAGAACAGGCCGTGTCTCCAGCCCAGTGCTGGTCATGCTATCCAATTACCCGGTAATTCATCTGGGAATTACTGGGTAATTGGGAAGATAATTACCAGGTAACCTGCACCGACCTGCCCCAGATTCTGCCTGGGCAGTGTTTGCATGACATTGGCTGGGTAATTACAGAGCAGGTCGCTGGCTGGGGGAGCTCCGGGAAATAAAGGGATGCCTGAAGTGTGACTAAGAGGAATGCAGAGTTAAAGCTCAGAGGAATACTGGATCTGTCATCTGCCTTGACTCCTGGCCAAATCCAAACCATTCCACTCTGCCCTCTGAACCTGCCGGAGTGAAAACCACATTTCTTTCACCTGCACTTGAGAGAAACAAGAGTTTCTCTACGGGACTGCTGGTGGAGGGAATCACCCACCCCTCGTCACCAGAGGGGCCTGCCTGCACCTCCCCACACCAGATAAAAACACCACAGCTCCTGCCAGAGCTTCAGCTGCAGCCCTTGTGCTGGTCTGGAAAGCCCTTCACAGCTTCACCCCTCCCCTGAGCAGCATCTGTGGTTCTGCAGAATCAGAATCACTGAGGCTGGAAAAGAGCTCCACGAGCACCAGATCCAGCCTTGGACCGAATCCCCCCCTGCCCACTAAGCCATGGAATGAGGTGCCACCTCTGCTTGGTTTCTGAACCTCTCCAGGCTTGGTGACTCCAGCACTGCCCTGGGCAGCCCCTTCCAGTGCCCGACCACCCCTCCAGTGAAGATCTTCCTGCTGCTTGCTGGAACCTCCAGCAGAGACTTTTGAGAGGGTGCCCAACTACTGCCCTCCCCAAACCTCCCTGGAATCACAGAATCATGGAATGGTTTGGGATGGGAGGGACATCAAATCCCATCCAGTGCCACCCCTGCCATGGCAGGGACACCTCCCACTGCCCCAGACTGCTCCAAGTACCAGTGTCCAACCTGGCCTTGGGCACTGCCAGGGTTCCAGGGCAGCCACAGCTGCTCTGGGCAATGCTGGTAAAGCCTGCACAGATTTGGTGCAGGTGTGCTGAGAAATCGAGCAACACAGGCAGCAGCTGAAGTGACTCCTGGCCCCCCTGTGCTCTTTGCCAGCCCACATTTGTCTGTGGCCTTTTCTGGGCCAGCTTTGAGCAATGTGAGGCAAGGACCAGCACAGGGAGGTCCTTGCTCATGCAAGAGCATATCTGACAATAATAAACTCAATTTAATACACAGAAACACATTATCTAAATATAACAGCCCCAACCATGAAGACTTACGGACTTCTCATTTCATGAAAGGGAGACTATCAAAATTATTTGCCATAAATAAATACAGCCAGGCCTTATCTGGGTGCTGATTCAGAAAGGCTGCTGCAGTCACGATGACTTTGAGAAATAGCTTGGATGGGATCATATTCCTGAGTCAGCCTCTGCTGTGGATCCACACACAAAATTACCACCATTTTCGAGGTGAACTTCAGGAGAAAGCTCTGCCCAGGCCAGCTGGTGTGACCCCACGCCTCAGCCAGGAATGGCTCAGGGATGGTTCCTTCAGTCCCAAAGGAGCAGCTGGAGCTGCTGCACTCGGGGGATGTTCAGATCCTCACGGAGTCAGGGTGACAGCAGGATGCTTCCCAGCCCTGGGGGAGCGTGCTCCAAGGAGTTTGGGATCCCTTTGGAAGGGCAGTGACAGCAGGATGCTTCCCAGCCCTGGGAGAGCGTGCTCCAAGGAGTTTGGGATCCCTTTGGAAGGGCAGTGACAGCAGGATGCTTCCCAGCCCTGGGAGAGCGTGCTCCAAGGAGTTTGGGATCCCTTTGGAAGGGCAGTGACCACCACTGAGGCACCTGGGGGCATCAGCGTGGCCAGGGACAGTTGGGTGACAGGGACAGGCCACTGCCCTCTCCACCTCCTGCATCTCCAGCAGGGAGCTGGTGGGTCCCAGCAGTGTCCAGCACGACCAGGTGGGAGCTGGGAACTCCAGGCTTGGCCATGACAGGAAAAACACAGCAGAGGAGCCAGAAAGAGGCCGAGGAAGGGCACTGCAGAAGCAAAGCCTCCAGGTTTTCAGGCCTTGCTTTACTCTGTGTGTGTTTGTTTGTGTCTATTCTCTTCACTTTATTAAAAAAAAATCTTTTAAAAATTATTAAAATTTTTATTTTAAAAATATAATTTTATACTTTACAGATAAAATCCTCAAGATCTCCAATGGTCACTAGCACTCACCACACCTTGTTTCCACTGCCCCCTAAACCACCAAAGCTGCAAATGCTGCAGTGCCAAACTTTTCCTCAGTGGCCCCACATCCCTCAGAACTCAGCATCACTACAGGAATTATCTTTTAGTAACAAATTAAAGATTCGTTCAGTGAGTAAAATTAAAAAACAAGTATTTCTCTGGGGGCCACTAATCAACTTCCTTTTATTTCAGATTTTTTTTGTGTTTTTTTACATTTTCCTCATTCTTATGAGGAATGTTTTCTCCCTTAGAATCCCACCCCTCGAATAATCCTTGAGCAGTCCTGAGAAGAAAGTAGGAGTGGAAACAGAAATAAACCCCCAAATACCCAAACTGTTCAACTGACTCTGTTTTCATGTAGTGGACAGGGGAAAAATCATGGTTATGATTTTTGGATGTGAAGTACAAATATGTGCAGGGGGGAACCAATTCTGAAAGCAGAGCCAGCCACAACGAGGAATTTTCCACCACTTATTTTGAATGAATGATTTTTTTGTTTTGTTTTGTTGGAAATCTGTCATGGAATTTCTTCATCCAGTGCCCTGAATCGGAGATTTTCCTGTTATTGTCCCTTATCTCAATCCCAGAAGTATGAAAAGAAATAAAAATATCTGAAACAGACAGGAGGTTTTTTTTTTTTTTTTTTTTTTTTTTTCATTCTTTACATTGAAAATGTTTCAGCTTGGCATTTCAGGGAGGCCAGGAGGTTTTCCTGGCAGTGCCCCTGGCTCATTTGCCCAAGGCATCCTGTGAGGCTCCAGGCTGGCAAGAGGGGATTCAGTGTAGCTGGATAAAGCACATTTCCTCAGCCCTTTAAAGCCGTGTGACAACCCCAACCCTCCCCTTTCCCCTCTGCTTTGCCCTTCACCTTTTCTCTGATTTCCCAGGGCACACTTAGTAAATCTTGGAAGGGCTGTTTTGGAGAGAATTTGCTGTTTCTGGGAACACCCACAAGAGCAGAAACCGCTTGATTTGAGGCAGCAAAGTGAGAGCAGACTTCAGGGACACAAGGACTTTGTCCTCTGGGGACAGCCCTGGGAGGTGGGAGAGACTCTGAGCCTCCCCCTTCAAAAGCTTTGGGTCGTCCTTTAGGATGAGCCCAATCAGCCCTAAATCAGAATCATGGAATGGTTTGGGTTCGAAGGGACCTTAAAACTCATCTCATTCCAACCCAAACTATGAGTAGGGACACCTTCTACTGTCCCAGGCTGCTCCAAGCCCTGTCCAGCCTTGCCTTGGGCACTTCCAGGGATGCAGGGTCAGCCACAGCTTCTCTGGGCACCCTGTGCCAGGGCCTCTCCACCTTCACAGCAAAGAACTTCCTCCTTCTTAATTCTAATCTAATCTAATCTAATCTAATCTCTAATCTTCCTCCTCACACCTAATTTTGACCTGCTTTATTTTAGTTTGACTCCATTCCCCCTTTTCCTGTCAAATCCATCTCACTCAGCAGAAGTTGTCCAGTGTTAATCACCACAACGTCCTTGCCCTCAGGGTGTGGCCAACTCACTTCTGGTACTGATTAATTGGCATTTGAGAACTACAAATCCTTCTAAAAATCCCTCCCTGAGAGGGTGGGCAGGCCCTGGCACAGGTGCCCAGAGCAGCTGTGGCTGCCCCTGGATCCCTGGCAGTGCCCAAGGCCAGGCTGGGACAGTGGGAGGTGCCCCTGGGGGTGGAACTGGGTGATCTTTAAAGTCCTTTCCAGTCCAAACCATTCTGTGACTTTTGAGTTTTCTTGGAGCAGCTGAACCTGCTCCAGGTCAGGATCTTCACCTGGAGCTGAGGTGTTCAGTGAGACCCTGCCCCTCCTGAGAGCTCAGCTTTGGGCTTCTCTGGGGGGTGGGATTTGCTGCTGTGTTTGATTCCTGCCCAGGCTGCTGTGCTGGTCCAGCAGCTCCAGACTCCTGCATGCTGAACACTCTTTTGTACCTTTGTCCTCCTCTGGAAAGTTGTTCCTTCTTCCAGTGGAGCCAGGCCCTCTTCAGGCATCCCCAGGCTGGAAATGTCGGTGCTCACCACGCTCTGAAGTGTTTTCCCAGCTCCATTCAGAGCTGAACAATGCCCAAGGCAGACATTTCGATCATCTGTGTTTGCAGACACCAGGAGACATTTTCCTGCCTGGGCTGGGGAGCCCTGGCTCCTTATCAGGCAAGCCCAGACATGGAAAAACAATCCCATCCCTGGTGCACTTCCCTTGCTTGGGGAAGAAGACACCTTTGCAAAGTGTGCAGCAGCTGGCAAAGAGCCCACCCTGCACCCCAGGGGCCTGTGCAGAGCTGTCCTTGTCACTGAGGACGGTGGCTTTTAGAATATTTCCCAAAAAAGAAACCTCATCCCAGGCATCCTGGCACGGTCCTTCCAAGCAGGATTTGCTGATAATTGCCAGCCAAATCTTCACTCAGCTCCTCTTCATTTACATGCAGCATTTGATCAAGTAGTTTCTGCTACAGTTAATGATACTTTTGCCTTAATTAAAACCTAAATGAGGACTTCAACTGGTCTTGTTGTGGTTAATCTCTACATGGCACTGTGACTTTGTGGGATGCTTGGCAGGGAAGCTGCAAAATCCTGCTGGGAGCAAGTGCATCAATCCAACCCTGGGAAGAGGAGGGGACAGGAGGACAAAATAGAGATTGGGGGAAAGTTTTCAACTTTCTGGGAGCACCTGCATGCTAAGGTGAAGGCAAGGTGAATCCTGAATTACTCCTGAGGGATCCACGTGGAAGGTTTAGGTGGAGCTGCTCAAAGTCCATCCTGCTTTGGGATATTTCTCCCCCACTGGGATAAGCACGGGCATCTGTTTGGGTTCCAGGCTTCCAGAAGACACAAACCCTTCAGCCTGGGGGTGTCCATGGCTTCTCCTTCCTGGAGGAACTCCTCCCATCCAGCCGGGGCTCCTATGGGCCAGGGCTGCACCCGTGGCAGGAGCTGGGGGGCTGGAAAGCAGCAGGGACAGCTGGCCATGGAGCCAGGCTTCCTTTGGGTCAGTGGGCACAGGGGCTTCCCTCAAAGATTGGACTCGAGCTTGGAGGTCTTCCCCAACCTTCAGGATTCTGTGGTTCCTGAGAGAGAGGAGAGGGATGTTCTCGGTTCCTGCTTTTCTCTCTGGTCACTGAGCATGGCTCAGCCAGCCTGCAGCTCTGCACGTCCTGCCCAGGCCTGGCCAAACCAGCTGAGGGACTGGTACTGTGCTGAGCTGTGTAACTGCTTCAAAATATCACCTGGTGGCCCTTCCCTGGCCGGGGAAAGCCAAACCCAGCTGCTCTGAGTGCTTTTTCTCCATCCTAAAATCTCCTGGGAATGAATGCTGCCTGCGAGAAGATTCAGCAGAGCTCTGGCTCGGGAGCTGCTGGTGGTGATGAGCTTTTTGCAAGGACGGTGAGAGCGGAGCTGTGATGGATGGCTCGGAGCAGCTCTGTGCTGGGGAGGGTGTGTGTGTGACCCGGGGTTCTGCCAGCCTCTCCTCTGCCACAGCAGGCTGTCCTGATCCCCGCGCTGAAATGAGTTTGGAGACTGCCCAAGGCACGCTCCACCAACCGAGGGGTGGATGTGAAATCCCAGCCCGGGGGCAGGATTGCATCCCTGCTCTTGTACGATGGCTAATTAACCAGAGGAGCTGCTCCTGTGCTGTCATTGAGGCAAAGCACTCTGCTGAGCTCCAAATAATGATCAGGAACAAGAGGGGAACAGAACAGAATGGAAAGTTCCCCAGAGCAGGAACATTTGTAGCTCCCAGTGTTTGGAGAGAAACAGCACAGCTCTCTCCAGAAAATAGGAACTGTGACATGTCCTTGCCCCAGGTGACACAGCACAGGTGGGTTCCCAGTCACAGGGACCAGCACCTGAACCTCCTGCATCACAGCAGGGCAGGGATGGATGGGATTTTGGGAATTGGGAATTGTTCCCTGGCAGGGTGGGGAGGGGCTGGGCTGGAATTGCCAGAGCAGCTGGGGCTGCCCCTGGATCCCTGGCAGTGCCCAAGGCCAGGCTGGACACTGGGGCTGGGAGCACCTGGGACACTGGGAGGTGCCATGGCAGGGGTGGCACTGGATGGGATTTAAGGTCCTTCCACTCCAAACCGTTCCAGGATTCTGTGATTCTCCAGATGTCAGGACTGTGCAGAAGAAGGAGAGAATGCTCTGGGCAGAGGATGTGCCCACAGAGCTAAACCTGTGTGCAGGAGAAGTGTGTCCATCCCACTAAAGCCAGGCTCAGTGAGGCAGGCGCCCTGGGAAAGCCTGAAAAATGAAAATATGCTGAGTGCCCCATCCCTGCATCGCCCCGTGGAGATGCCTCTGCTCCTCAGGGGATTCCACAGAAAGAGGGGATCATTAAGGTTGGAAGAGAACTCCAGGATGAGTTCCATGAACTGCCATGTCCCCAGCACAGACCCTTCAGCCAAGGCCAGTGACCCCCCAAGGACATGTCACAAATGCAGACGTGCATGGGGCGCCTCAACTGGGAGCTGCCACCCGTCCTCAACAGCAAGATATTTAGGGAGTGGAAAAAGCCCCTCAGTCCCCACCTGCAATAAACAATTGAGAGCTGTTGTTATCTCATTTTCCCCACAGATTCTAATGGGGTAAAACTGCTCAGGTGAGCACAGTTCACCTCTCTGGTTCAGATCTGAAGGGATGTAAAGCAGGTAAATGGATTTCGGGCAGCCCCTGTGGCCTCTGCAGCAGAGTACCCACATTTTTAGGACTGCAGCTACAGGGGTGAGGCTGTACGAGGATCAGGACTTGAAGAGTGAGTGTGGTGGGTATTGGTCCTTCTTTAAAATCCCATTCCATGTCTGCCAGAGCTCCAGGAGCATTTGGACACCACTCCAGGGATGCCCAGGGTGGGATTGTGGGGGTGTCTGTGCAGGACTGGGGTTGGACTGGATGATCCTTGTGAGTCCTCCCAGCTGAGGATATGCCTTGATTTTATGATTCTACCACTATGAGACTTAAACAATCACACAAATCCCTGGTGAAAAGGCCCCTGTGAGTTGTGTGTCTGTGCAAAACCCCTGGGAGCTCCTTTACCCTCGGCAGCAGCTGTGGTTGGTGGCTCAGCATCTCCTCTGCCCCACTTGGCAGGCTCCTGGTGCGTTCTTGCTTTCCTTTTTAAAACCCTGCCTCACGTTTCCAAGTGAAATCTCTCTTAAGGAAACAATTGAGAATCGAGGCTGCAGTGCCAGAAATCACAGAGCCCTTGGAGCTGATGCACAGGCAGGAATGAGTGTCCTCACTCCAGCCCTGCTTCTCAGGCATCACCTCCTGGAGGGGACCCAAAGCCCTCGTCACACCAGGCCAGAGGCACAGAGTGAGGCCAAGGCTGTTCCAAACACCAGCAGGGTCAGAGCAGGGCTGAGAGGAGCTGGCAGAGCAGGGATCCAGCACAGCAGCTCCAGAAGCTCATCAGCCTGAGAGAAGGAAGCCAGCAGGAAACACAGGGAAAGGCCAAAAAATACAACTGTGCTGACTAGGAGGAAACTGCTTGGAAAGGAGAAATGCAGGTCTGGAGGAACGTGCCCAGTGGCCTCCATGAGCCCAGAGCTGCAGGAAGCACTGCCTGGCCAAGCCCCTGGAGAGCCCAGCCACGGCTCCTCTGGGAGCTCAGGGCTGGCTGGGAGCAGCTCCTGCCCTGCCCTGGGCTCTGCCCCTGCAGGAGAGCTGGGGGTTGGCAGTGCCAGTGCCCAGCACCCCGAGATCCCACACTGCTGATGGATCAGCACGTCCTGGCTGACAGCCACGGCCTGGGGACAGCTGTGGGACAGGAAAGGGACAAACCCCAGGATGACAGCACATCCCTGAGCACTGCTGCTCCCCAGGCTGCTCTGGCCTCTGCAGAGAGCTCCTGCCCTGGGGTAATGCTGGTTCCACCAAGAGTCCTGCCCTGCACAGGGGGTGTGGGAGCCCAGAGCTGGCACCAGAGTGGGGGCACAACCTCTGGGTGCTGGTGGTGACACTTCACAGGGACCAGGCTGCATAAACCTGACCTGGAAAACACAGGGAGCAGCTCTGGGGTGTGTAAGGGGAAGGGAAGGGAAGGGAAGGGAAGGGAAGGGAAGGGAAGGGAAGGGAAGGGAAGGGAAGGGAAGGGAAGGGAAGGAAGGGAAGGGAAGGGAAGGGAAGGGAAGGGAAGGGAAGGGAAGGGAAGGGAAGGGAAGGGAAGGGAAGGGAAGGGAAGGGAAGGGAAGGGAAGGGAAGGGAAGGGAAGGGAAGAGAAGAGAAGAGAAGAGAAGAGAAGAGAGAAGAGAAGAGAAGAGAAGAGAAGAGAAGAGAAGAGAAGAGAAGAGAAGAGAAGAGAAGAGAAGAGAAGAGAAGAGAAGAGAAGAGAAGAGAAGAGAAGAGAAGAGAAGAGAAGAGAAGAGAAGAGAAGAGAAGAGAAGAGAAGAGAAGAGAAGAGAAGAGAAGAGAAGAGAAGAGAAGAGAGAGAAGAGAAGAGAAGAGGAGAGGAGAGGAGAGGAGAGGAGAGGAGAGGAGAGGAGAGGAGAGGAGAGAAGAGGAGAGGAGAGGAGAGGAGAAGAATTTCACTTGGAATCATCATCACCAGATCAGTGTTTGTGGACCTAACAAGCATTTGCTTTAAACACCCTGCAATCCATCAGGCAGGAGAGAAACAGGACCCAGAGTGGGTGGAACTGGGAACGGAACCAAGCTGGAGCAGGCACAAGGCGCACCTTTATATGGAGAGAGGAACTTCATGACTTTAGCTAAAACAATTATGGACCTAAAATTTTTGAAAACCACTTTGATTTGAGCTCAAACATTGCCCAGGGAGCAGGAAGGACCTCGGGGCAGAAGTTCGGAAATTATTCCCCAGATCTTCATCCTGACCTCGCCTGGAGGAGGAGAGCACACCCAGGGCAGTACCTGCAGGTCCTGGGGACACAAACATGCAGGTATTTTCTTTTTTCCAGCCTTGCTGGGACTCTGGATCCCCAGGAAAGTTCATGTCACTTACCTGGGACACACTGAGCCGCTCATGATTTGGGAACAACTTTGACGGTGTGATGAGAGGGAGGGAGGAGCAGAGGCCACCAAACCCAGCATCAGCAGAGCCTGCAGAGCCCCAGCTCCCTGTCCAGGCTCCCCTGCCCCTTTTCTGAGCTGGCAGCTTCAGGAGCTCATGTCCAACACCCCTGGAAGCATTTCCAGTCCCATTTCCCAGCACAGCAGCCAGCTCCCTGTTAACGACAGGCTGGTGTTGAGGTGGTGGCTCCCAGCCCTGCTGCTCTCCTCACCCCAGGAACTCTTGTTTGTCTCTTCTGATGCCAAGACTCCTCGGCCCCCTGGCCGCTCTCAGTGTGGACCATCAATGAGGGAGCCCCGAGGCAGGAAGAGATTCATTCATGACCCTTCCCCAGCCCAGCTGCTGCTGGCAGGGCTGGGAGCAGGGGCAGGTCCCAGGGGAGGACACAGCTGGCCCAGGTTTGGGACCATGAGGGGCATGGGACCTTGGGCAAAGCCTCTGTGTGTCCTGCTCCTCTGCTGTGGAAAGGTGCAGGGATTTCCTGGATTTCAGCAGTGACTGCCTGGGTGGGGGAGACAAATCTGGAGGCTTTGGATCCAAATTTCCTCTGCCAGATCTTGTGGAGAGCCTCAACATTTCCCAAAGCACTGTCCATGAGCAAGGAGCTCCACAGCCCCTCGGGTTCTTCCTCCTCCTCTGCAAGGCATGGAACAGAAATCACTTTGTTTTCTCGCCACATTTAAGCCTCGTTCCCCCTTAGCTTCCTGCTTGTTCAGACTGTTCCCTCTTTATCTCCCCAACAATCTCCATTGCCTTTGTTTGGCTTCCAGAAAATCCCTGCTCTAACCAGGCAGGAGGAAAAGCAAATTCAGCGGCTTCCTCTCACAAAGGAGGAGTTTGGAGGAGGCAAAGCCCAGGGCAAGGCAGCTCTGGGGTGTTTTGCTCACACCACGAGCCACAGGAGAGGGAAGTGCTCAAACCCACCTGTGCTGCATCCAGAATGTTCTGTGGGGTGGGAGGGGGGAATCACACCCAGGAGAGGCTGCCTTGGCCATGTGCAGAAGCAATGGAAACTTGTGGGGTTTTTTTCAAGAATAATTTCTTTGTTGGTTCTTCTGAGGGGCTCTGAGCAACCCCCAAAGACACTCACAGGTCACCCCAGGAGTTCCCATCCTCAGCAGCCCCCTCGGGGTGGAAATACAGGAGAGGACAGGAAAGGACAGGAAAGAGGAAAGAGGAAAGAGGAAAGAGGAAAGAGGAAAGAGGAAAGAGGAAAGAGGAAAGAGGAAAGAGGAAAGAGGAAAGGAAAGGAAAGGAAAGGAAAGGAAAGGAAAGGAAAGGAAAGGAAAGGGTCCTTCCCCATTGCTCCACACTCTCACTGTCCATGTTTGTCCCTCGCTTTCATCTCATTTCTCCTTGTCCCTGACTCCCAGTGCTCTCCCACTGTCCACCCTCTCCAGGGACAGCCCATCCTTTAACCCCTCAGGCCCATCTGGTGCCCCACCAGCCCTGCATCCCCTCATCCATGGAAAGGGCCAGGTCAGTGGTGGGGAGGGATCTCCAGGACTGGGAAGAGCAGCAGGCAGGATCTCCAGGATTGCCTCATGGAGGGCTGGCAG
>NC_071554.1:5144911-5187302 GCF_026979565.1 Vidua chalybeata | reverse complement strand
GCTGGCAGGAGCTTGGCGGGCAGGGAGAGGTGTGGGTGTATTTTTGATATTGTAATTATTTTCTATTTTCCTCCTAATTACCGCCATGTGCCCGGTGCTTTCGTGAGATTCGTTAACTCTGTGCTTTAATCCAAATAAACCATCACCTCCTTCTGCCCCTCCCTGGACCCTGACACCTTTTTTTTTCTTGAAAACTCCTCAGGCAGGAGCAGCACAAGCCCCTCACCTCTTGGGGGAGGCTGCCCTGGCTGTGGCTCCCCTCTTAGCCCAAAGGGAAGAAATAATGATGGAATTTACCAGAGTCAAATGTGCTGAGGGATGTGAAGGGAGATCCTTTGCAATATGGAAGCAAAACGGGGCAAAATTACCATCCTAATTGTATTAATGTTGCCAATTACAGGCAGCAGGAGCGTTCTGGGAGAGAAGGGAAGACAAATTATCTGCAAACTCCTTATTTTGTCTTTGTGAATTACCACCCCAAGGTACGGAATTGAATCTCTAGTCCTGATCAGTGAACATTGTTCAGGGAGTGAATTAAGGGAAGGCCCTAAGGCCTGCTCTGTTTTGTCCCAATTAACACAACCACCAGATTTCTTCTCTTTTTTTTTTTAGTTTTTTTTTCAGTTTTTTTTTTTTTATTTTAAACAACTACACAGTGGGGAGTTAAGCTGGAAACGTGGGTTTAAATAATTTAATTTCTGCCTGGAGTGCATTGGGTGTGTGATGTCACTGTGCAGGCTGTGCCACCCCTTTGAGCGCCACCAAATGGGACAGAGCAGCTGAGAGCCCTGCTGGGAGCGTGGAACCCCCTGGCATCTCACATGGCGAGGTCCTGCTGTGTCCCCATGCGGAGGGGAGGTCACAGGACAAAGCCTGGATGGGACACCCCACACCAGGGTGCTGCTGTCCCCAAAAATCACCTGGAGAGTGGAAGAGCTGCCCTCGGCTGAGCTCCGTGGAGTTGGGTGCTGCTGGTGTTGAGAGTTTTGTGCAGTAAGAACACAGAGGGGACAGAGCTGTCCCTCCCTCTGAGCCAGTGTCAGGACAGACACCAGCCCTGAGTGGGGGTGTGCCCTGTCCACTTCTGGCTCTCCTCACATGTGAGAAATTTAGGCAGTGCTTAGTTCAGAGTGAACTAATTCCCAAAAGGACAGTCCAGCTTGATCAGTCCTTTTGATTTTACTGCATAAATCTGTGTGTTCCAGGAATATTTTCAAGCCTTTGAGTCTGTTCTCTTATTTAGTAAAGAAAGGAAGCAGTCATGGGTGAGTTTTCCTGCATGCTGCTGGATTGGACCTGCAGCCTCTGGAACGCTTTAGGTTTATTGAGGTTTTTAAAGCAACATTTCAACTGGAAGAGGGGAAATCTGGGTTATGAATAGGGGAGAAATCCTTCCCTGGGAGGGTGGGCAGGGGCTGGGCTGGAATTGCCAGAGCAGCTGGGGCTGCCCCTGGATCCCTGGCAGTGCCCAAGGCCAGGCTGGAGCACCTGGGACAGTGGGAGGTGTCCCTGCCATGGCAGGGGTGGCACTCGGTGGGATTTAAGGTCCTTCCAACCCAAACCATTCCATCATGCTGTGCCTAATCCCAGCCATGTAATTTAGGGTTAGCCCAGTCTTGTGTTGCTTAAAAATGACAGTGTTAGAAGTGGGGAAAAAATGAAATAAATAAATCCCAGATAAAATAGGTTACACAGAGGCTGATTCCCTGTGTTTTACTTTGGAAAGATGAGTTGGTTCTGCCCCAGTTCCACACTCTTGGACAGTGAGGAGCAGGGATTTGGGATTACAAGGAACTGACTGTTCTGACTGGGGCTGGGTTTTATTCTGGGGATTTCCTCCTTTCCCCCACAGTGACTCGAGCCTGTCTAGGGAAGGGCTGTACGTCTGCCAGGGCTGTGGTCAGGAGAGCGCCTGCCTTGGCTGGGGAAAGGGCTGTTCCTCTGGAGAGAGCTCTCCAAGAGCATTCCCACCTTCCCTCTGTGTCCCGGTGTGCCTCCTGCGCTGTCAGTGTCATTTTCAGGGGCAGGGATCATTCAGGAATGCAGGATCCAGCTCGTCCTGGCCTTGGCCAGATCCTGAAGGTTCATTGATAACAATTCCAGCAAAGTGCTCAGCACTTGGCATGCAAAGCCAAGGGAGAGGTGACCTGCAGGGGAGCCCTAGATGGGATTCCTGGAGAGGAGGGGGATGATCCTCTGGAGCTGAGCTCCTCCAGGGCACAGGCACATCTGGGAGCCCCGCTGAGGGTGTGCAAACAGGCACGAGGGGCAGTCAAAATAAATCCCGTGGAATTCTTTCCATTGTATCCCACTGAATGCAGAAGCTTGGATGCAGAAGCCACGAATTCCAGAGCTGGGGCACCTGGAACGGCGCCTGCGGGGAAGGGGAAAAAATATTGTAAAACATAATGATCAAACAGTGGGGGAGAGTGAGGGCCGTGAAAACATCAAAAGTCGTGGCAATTGTTTTGGATGAGAATGTTTTTAAGAGTCCCTGTTTGTGTTGGACAGGAGAGTTCGCTTTGAACAATGGGTGAACTTTGCAAGGCAGGCAAAATCCACTCTCCTCACCAAGAGGAGCTGCTTTTCTTGTAAAAAATATATACAGATATTTATAAAAATGGGGGGGAAATGGGAAAACAAGTGTCTTGCTGTTTGGCTGTCTTCCCCTGGTGTTTCTGTCCCACTGCTGGGGATAGGGCTGGGTGAATTTTGCCCTTTGTTGGTTGTGTGGGTGAATTTTGCCTTTTGTTGGTTGTGTGAATGAATTCCCTGGGCTCGTGACTCTCCAGGTTCAGGCCCAGCACATCCATGGCACCAGGGCCCAGAGCCTTCTCCCTGTGCCACCAGGGCTACCTGGCACACTTGGGTAACCCCATCCACTGATCCTGCACTCTTTTGGGGTTTCTGGGTTTACGCTAATTTTTAATATTATGAAGACACCCAGGACACTTCAGATTTGCATTTTGTGTCTTACCAAACATTGCCATGCAGAGATTTGGCCCCGTGGGTCAGGGATGGAGACACTGCAGCCAAAAGAGGCTGGAGAGGCACCACTGCCCCAAGGCTGGGGCTCCTGCTCTTGAAGGCATCTCCAGGGATCTGATGAAGGCATCTCCAGTTCTCCCTTTGCTGGTGTGGGCTGGGGAATGCTCTGACAACAGTCTGCATTTCAGCCCTCTGCATGAATTTGGGTTGCAAGCAGGGCTGGGGAGCCCTGGGGTCTGTCCTGGGTGCCTGTCCCAATGTGACAATGCAGGACAGGAGATGTTCTCCCTTCCCCTTCCGTGTTCACTCACAGCAGGTTCAGGATGAGCTGTGCCTGCTCTCCAGCTCAGTCTGGATGGCCAGCGTGCCCCCTCTGCCATGGAATCATGGGATGGTTTGGGTGGGGACCTCAAAGCTCCACCCCATGTCCTGGCTAGGGACGCCTCCCACTAGCCCAGGTTGCCCAGGGCCCAGCCAAACAGCCAATCTTCGGTGACAGCAGTGGCCAGGACAGGCTCTGAGGGCCTGGGACGTTGGTCTCAGCAGCAAAACCTCTGCCTGGGGCTGGAGGGTGACCAAAGACCTCAGAGCAAGAGAGACCAGGCTGGTGATGTCACAAAAGCGCCACGGCTGGCCCAGCAGGAGGTTTCTGGAGACAGGGATGGTTCTGGGAATGCAGAGCTGCCCCTGGTGCTTGCACTGCACTCAGCGGAGCCGCTCCACCCCGAGCACACAGCAGGGCCCTCCATGGCATCTTCTGCTTTTCCCTGTGGAAGAGACAACCTGGAGATGCTTCCTGAGCTAGAAATATTCCTCCAGGTGCTGATAGCTGTGGGATGTTTGTGGTAGCAACCAGCAAAGGATGCAATCTCCAGAACAGCCCAGGCAGAACTTTGTGCCTTTTTGTGCAGATATCACAGAAAAGCAGCACCACCCTGGGCTGCAGCCCCTGAACTGCGACTCCTTCATGGAAAACACCCTCACCTTCACCCCTGCAAGGACCTGCTGACCTCCCACCAACACTGGGGCAGCCTGGTGGCCCTGCAGGACAAGGACTGGTCAAGAGGACTTTCCCTGGTGGCCCCCAGACAATGGGGAGCTGTTCCTGGAGTGCCCCATACATTCCAGGATGCATTGGCCTCACAAGTTAAATATTTAGTCCTTCCTGAATCCAAATACTTCCCCAGCTCCTGGTTTTGTTGTTTTCACCCACTGGGCTTTGTTTCTCTAGACTGGAGCGGAGGGGTTTGGAGATAGGGACTCTATTCTTGGCAGAAAGGGGAGGATTATGAACGTTCCTTATCTCGGGAGTGGATTTTATTGTGTGCCACTGCTCAGGGTAACCTTAAAATAAAAGCCCTGCTCTGCCAGTCTGGGCAGTGTTTTGGCTGCCAGCCACCTGCACAGGGCTGGGAGCAGAGACACTAGTCCGGGGTTATTGGGGCCACTTCCCCTCCTCCCCCAAACCTCTGCCATGCACTCTCAAAGGGACTCACAAAGGATGGAGCATCCAGCGCATCCCTGGTGGGATTTGGAGCTTGGTCTCCAGCAAACCAGGGGTTGAAGCCCTTTTGGCTGCTCCTCCAGCTGCAGGGAAAGGGGTAAGAATTCAGGGGTTTCAAAGGGTAAAGCAGTTTGCATTCCATGCAGAGAGTGTTCTCAATCCCTGTGTTCCTGAAGTTCCCAATCCCTGTGTTCCCAGAGTGTTCCCTAATCCCTCTGTTCCCAGAGTTCCCACTCCCTGTGTTCCCAAAGTTCCCGGTCCCTGTGTTCTCAGAGTGTTCCTAATCCCTGTGTTCCCAGTGTTCCCAGTCTCTGTGTTCCAAAATTCCCAATCCCTGTGTTCCCAGAGTGTTCCCAGTCCCTGTATTCCCAGATTTCCCAATCCCTGTGTTCCCAAAATTCCCAATCCCTGTGTTCCCAAAGTTCCTAATCCTTGTGTTCCCAAAGTTCCCAGTCCCTGTGTTTCCAAAGTTCCCAATCCCTGTGTTCCCAAAATTCCCAATCCCTGTGTTCTCAGAGTGTTCCCAGTCCCTGTGTTTCCATATTTTCCAATCCCTGTGTTCCCAAAGTTCCCAATCCTTGTGTTCCCAAAGTTCCCAGTCCCTGTGTTCCCAGAGAGTCCCAAAAAACCCTGTCAGGATGTTTTTTTGCAGCACTTCTCACTGCAGAATTTATGGTGTAAGAGTCGAAGTGTTTGAGACGTTCACAGATTTTAAGTGGCTGATCAATGTGCACAGGGTTTTTTCCCTCTGAGCAGAGCAGTAGGGCCACCCACCCTTCCCTAGATAGCCACGAATTCAGAGCTGTGAAACAACCAGCGAGCAGAGAATTTGCACTCCAGGTACAAAGCAGCCAGGCAGGGAGGGAAAGGAGCAGCCTGTGTGCTCCGAGTGGGGCTGAGAGAGGGAGGATTGCTTGGTACCAGCCTCAACGCCCCTCCCCTGGGCTCCTTCAATCTGACCCAACCTCAGGAGAAGCAGAGGTCTTCAAGAGCCTGACTCCCTGTGTTTTACTTTGAAAAGATGAGTTGTTTCTGCCCCAGTTCCACACTCTTGGACAGTGAGGAGCAGGGATTTGGGGTTACACGGAACTGACTGTTCTGACTGGGTTTTATTCTGGGCATTTCCTCCTTTTCCCCACACTCTCAGGAGCCTCTGTGATGAGCAGGTGACCCCCAAGAGCCCGTGCAAGCTCCAGGGCAGCCCAGCTCCTGATGGACCATGCTGGTGTGGCCACAAGAACCCAAAATCACCTCCCCGTGCCAGCACAACCCCTGCCCGGCCCCTGCTGCCCAGCCCAGAGCAGGTCCAGGCTGAACTCCAGGCAGACAACGACACCTGAAGGCAGCAGCTCGGCGCTGGCAGCGCTCCCCTGAGTCACCCCGGTGTTTGCACGGCTCTCCCTCTCCTCTCCTCCTGCCAGCAGCCCACGGGCACGTCGGGTTAAACTTCACAGGAGAGCGGTTAATAATTAGCAGAGCTCAGGAAGACCTTGCTCGCAGCTCTGCTGCGTGAGGAGGTGTTAACAGGAGCACACGAGCAATAAGAAACGCTTGGCACCCGCAGCAGCTGCAGGATGCTTCTCCCTCACTCCAGCAGCACCTCCAGGGCTCCAGGCTGATGTCGCCAGTGCCTGCGGGCTCCTCTTGCTCTCTGCTTTGCCACCTGCCTCCTGTCCCGGCACTGGGGACAGCAGAACAGGCTCCAGTGTGCAGGGGACAGTGCCCCAGGCAGGGAGCCTCGCTGGTGCTGGCTCAGCCCCCGCTGCTCGTGCAGGCAGCCCCCAGCACAGCCGGGTGTGAGAAATGATCCTCACTTCCAAAAATGTAAAAGGTTTGTTAAAACCTTATCAAAAACACAAAAGAAGGCTGAATAGAGAAAATATCACAGCGCCAGGAGCAGAGGATTTCCCCACCATGTGCTCACCCACACAGTGGAGGTTTCACCTTTTAACCCTTTGGCCCCTCCCAAGGTTCTGTCCATCGACTCCTCCTTGGCTGCCCAGGGCTGGAGATCACTGCCTGACATCCTGACTGGGGGCAGCTGTTGCCATGGTAACGAGCCCACCCTCCCAAATGTCCCAAACCCAGGGCAGCTCTGAGAGCAACGCAAGGGGGGTAAAACACAACTATAAATCCATAAAACTTAACATAGATACATGATATTTGCCTTTTAATTATGAGAGTCAACCATGGCATCACTCATCCATCATCCTGGTGTGCATTTCTCACTGTCCTGCTCTGGTGGGAGCTTCCCCAGCAGGGACATCTCCTCCTGTGTGTGTGACATTGCTCTGAGCTCTCCGAGCCTGTCCTGCCCACCTTGGCCTTGCTCCCCATCTGTTGGATTCAGCTTTTCTTTTGACTTAGAGATGGGGTAATTGAGAGGTGTTTTAAAACCTTTAATTCTATTTTTAAAACATTTTATTCTATTTTATTTATTCTATTTTTATTCTATTTTTAGTCTTATGAGAAGGGTGAGACAATACAGATGTTATAATTTATGTTACTACAATCAGAAGCTACTTATTTTTTAATTACAATACATTATAAGTGTTTCTTGGCTTATCAGTTTTAGCTACACTGTGCTGTAAATGCTTTAAAGCTAATTATTTGAAATTACTTTTTGTGCGATTTGCTACAATATATATTTTATAATTTTATTTCTCTAAAGTGTTTAGCCTTATTTGTAAGGCTATTTTTTGAAACTTATTTCTAGTTCTATTTTTCTCTTAACAATGTTTGTCCTATTTTATGGCATTTTTAAGTCAGCATTTCTCATCCTGAGGTTTGTGTACAGATGTATACTGCGTGAGTTTTTTCTGTCCTGAAATCACCAGCTCTTCATTACACCCATCCTGGCACTGGGGAGCATTCCCACCACTGTCCAGGGGTGCTCTGGCCTTCCCCTGTCCCCTCACCCATCCTTGTGGCAGTGTCCCTCAGTGACCAGGGTGTCCCAGGAGCTCCGTGGGCTGCAGCTCTCTGCTGTTACCTACTCCATCAATCCCTTTCCTTGCTTATTTTCATCCTTTCTCCATTTCATCCACATCCTTCCTCATTTCCAGGCGGTTCCAGCTCCTTGTGTTTATGTACATTTGCTGCCAACCTTCAGCCTCCTTCACACTTCCCTTTGCTTTGCTTTTATGGCCTTTTATGATGTTTGTGTTACATCAAGGCTCTTTCCCTTTTTATCCCCTTCCTGCCCCTGGGTAATTATTCCTCCATCCATGGCTTTTATTGCCTGCCTTTATCACGAGTGTTTCTGAGGGTGACAGGAGCGTCTGGAGCCACGGGCTCTGTCGGGCAGCTCAGGCATGGGGCAGGACTGGCCGTGCTTTGCTGGTGGGTTCTCCCTTCTCCTGATGGACTTTCCCCGTGCAGACCCTGAGCCCCTTCACCTGAGCTGAGTCCTCCCTGCCTCAGCCTCCTCAGGAAGCCACGGCACCTTCAGGTGCATTTTTGTTTGTCTCATCATGGGCTGGGAGAGGTGACAACGTGCCCTGAATCACAGAATTCCTGAGGACCATCCATTCAAACCATCCCTGTGGTTCCTGCAGCCGCAGTTTTGGGATGTGAGAAAGGATCCTCACTTCCAAAATTTAAAATGTTTATTAAAACCTTATCAAATACACAACAGAAGGCTGAATAGAGAAAATATCACAGCGCCAGGAGCAGAGGATTTCCCCACCATGTGCTCACCCACACAGTGGAGGTTTCACCTTTTAACCCTTTGGCCCCTCCCAAGGTTCTGTCCATCGACTCCTCCTTGGCTGCCCAGGGCTGGAGATCACTGCCTGACATCCTGACTGGGGGCAGCTGTTGCCATGGTAACGAGCCCACCCTCCCAAATGTCCCAAACCCAGGGCAGCCCTGAGAGCAACGCAAGGGGGGTAAAACACAACTATAAATCTATAAAACTTCTCTTAGCAAATACATGATATTTGCCTTTTGATTGTGAGAGTCAACCATGGCATCACTCGTCTGTCACAGGGGGAAAGGAAGGAGCCAGACCTCGGCATCAGCAGAGGCACGAGGTCATCTCTGCTCCCTGTGTGGGGTGGGAGGCAATGGCAGCCCCTTTGGGAATGCTGGTTTGTCCTGGGAGACAGCCTGGGGAGCTCAGGGCGCGCCTCTCACCCCTAGAGGGATCTGACCCAGCCCATGGGTGATTTAAATGTCAACCCACGCTGACAACAGGCAAGTGGCTGATCAGAAATGGGAGCAGAGGGGATGGATGCTCTCCTTCGCACCCCCAGAGCTCCTCCCCACATCAGGAGTGAGCAGATACCATCACCACCCTCCATTAATGATGCTCCTCACCTCAGTCCTGTTGCTACCCTGGAGAACCCAGCCCCAGGACTGTGTTCAGCTGGCTCAGGTTTGTCCCTGCAGGAAGGATGGCCAAGCAATGTCCACGTGAAGATTGTCCACTCTCTGCAGCTCCTGAAAGGTGGCTGTGGCCAGCTGGGCTTGGGCTCTTTCTCCAGGAACTGACAGAACCAGAGCACACAGCCTCAGCTGCCCCAAGGGAAATACAGGTTGGATATCAGGAAAAAGTTTTTCATGGCAAGAGTGATAAAGTTCTGGAATGGCTGCCCGGGGAGGTGGTGGAGTCCCCATCCCTGGGTGTGTTTAAAACAAGCCTGGATGTGGCACTGGGGGCCAGGGTTTAGCTGAGGGGTTGGGGCTGGGCTGGACTCGATGATCTGGAAGGTCTCTTCCAACCCAGGGATTCTGTGATGCTGTGAATTCTGTGAATTCTGTGATTCTGTGATTCTGTGAAGATGAGCTGGAAAAGGCCCAGGACAGGGTTCTGTGCTCAGGGAGAGTGTCCATGTGGAGCAGAGCCACTCCACTCTACAGTCATGGCAACCCAGGAGATGGAAGAGGGAAATTATTTTGTCAGGAAAAGGAGCCCTGATAACCTGTGAGGAGAAGTCCAGGCATGCCACCATGGAAAGGTCTCAGCACAAAGATTAAGCAGCCCCTGAGGCAAGGAGTGTTGGGAAATCAGCCCTGCACAGGTACCAGGGCAGGGAACAGAAACTGCCAGGGCAGCAGGGAAGGTCCCAGGTCAGAGCAGGGCAGTGGGCACAGGGAGGCTGCAGGAGTCACACCTTGGTTCCTCCTGCACAGAAAGCCACCCACCCCCTCCTCAGCAGGAAACCCAGAGGCACAGAACAGTGGAATCTCCTGAGCTGGAAGGGACCCCCAAGGATCATCCAGCCCAGCCCCTGGCCCTGCCCAGACCCCCCAGCAACCCCACCCTGGGCATCCCTGGAGCTCTGGCAGCCTCGGGGCCGTGCCCATTCCCTGGGGAGCCTGGGCAGTGCCAGCACCTCTGGGGGAAGAACCTTGCCCTGAGCTCCAGCCTGAGCTGCCCTGATGGGGACTGTCTGCTTCACCACTGTCAGGACTTTCAAGCCTGGCCACTCCCTCCAGCTCCCAGGCTCTTTCAGATTTCCACCAGCTCCACTTCTCAGTCTCTCAGCCTTTTCCCTCTTTCTGTGTTGGAGTGATGAAATCCCATCTCAGTGCATCTAAAACAGCTTCATTCCCACATCACCCCCGCTGTCCTTATTTATTTTCACTTCTTATCAAGAAAATCCCATTTTTCCTGGTGTTGCTGGAGCCTTTGTGATGATTTCAGCTCAGTGCTGAGTTCTGGTGTCCCACCAGGCTGGTGTGGAGGACTCAGTGCTGATAAAGGGATAAAGGACCTTGCAGGGATCTTCTCCTGCTTCCCTGAGCTGTAACCTTCCCTTTCTCCCTGGATGTTTCAGTGAGCATGTGCCCTTGGGAGGGACAGCAGGAGCACAAATCTCCAAGCAGGGGCTGGTAGCACTGCCACATAAATCCACAACGCTCAGAGACTCGGGGAAACCACAGAGGGATTCAGAGAGGGATGGAATTGGGGCATGAGGCACGGGGCAAAGGTTTGGTTTTATTGCTGGATCAGCTGATGAACGCAGGGGTGGGATCTGAATAAAGGCAGGAGGAGGCCTTAGCAAATCCTCCAGAGGAAAACAAGGAGAGGCTGGGTGTGAAAAACTCTGGTTTGCCTTTTTTCCTTGGCTCAGGCCCTTCACACAGCCAACAGTGGCTGCTCCCCCTTCTCCAAGGAGATGGAGCTCAAGGCTGGGCTGAGGCTGAGACAGGCTCAGGAGGACCTGACAGCCTTGTCCTGGGCCTGCCCAGGTCTGTGAGAATCCCACAGTGCTGCCCAAGACTTCAAAAGGTGTTACCCCTCATTTTAGCCCGATGGGGGATCCCGAGTGCAGCCAGGAGAACCTCACAGCTCCCCCCACACTCCCCCTCCACGGGGTAACAGCCAAACCCTTGTTTTTCTTTCTGTCTCTTGTTAGAGCTTTCCCTCGCAGCTGCTGGAGTGATTTAATTAAATTGTAATGCTCCTTGCTGGCTCCTCTCCAAGGGCAGGAGCCACAGCTTGTCACCTGGAGGGCACAGCTCCCGGGGAGCCGGCACACAGCCCCGGGAACACGCTGCTCGCGGCTCGGGAGGCTCCTGATGACAGCTTTAGGAGAAGCCCCACCGTGTGTGAGCAGCCCCCGGGGCAGCTCCGAGGGGATGCTGAGCTCTCCGGAGATGTGCTGAGCTCCCTCCCGTGTCTGGCTCCAGCCAGGAAGCAGCAAACCCCTGTCAGCTCCAGGGGAGAGGAGCCAGGAGGGTGCTGAGCAGCCTGGGGGACCCCAGCAGCATCTGCTGGTACAGGAGGGATGGGAGAAGTGGGGGTTTGATGGTCTCAGCAGGGCTGGATCACAGCCAGGACTGAGCAATAAATCCTGGAGCACACCTTTCTTCCCTGTCAGCTGAATGCTCGCTTGCCTGTGGGTCTTCTCTTTTGCCTTCCTTCCTCCCAGCATCTCCACCCTTCTCCAAAGACAGGGAGAAATCCCTGTTCGTGTGCTGTGTCCTGCCTGGGACAGTCCCCAGGCCCTGCCAGAGCTCTCCACTAGCCCAAAGACAGCCCCCCCCTTAATGCCCCAGAGCCCACAGCCTCCCCCAGCGCCTCTCATGGAATCAGAGCATCAATAATGTTGGAAAACACCTCCAGATCTCCAGCCCAACCTTGGACCAAATACCCCCATGGCCATCAAACCCTGTCCTGAAGTGCCACATCTGCTTGATTTTTGATCCTCCCAGGGATGGTGACTGCACCACTGCCCTAGGCAGCTGTGCCGGGGCTGGATCATCCTTTCAGTGAAGGAATTCCTAAAATCCATCCTGAGCCTGCCCTGGCCCAGCCTGAGGCCGTTCCCTCTCCTCCTGTCCCTGTTCCCTGGAGCAGAGCCCGACCCCCCCGGCTGTCCCCTCCTGGCAGGAGCTGTGCAGAGCCACAAGGTCCCCCCTGAGCCTCCTTTTCTCCAGGCTGAGCCCCTTCCCAGCTCCCTCAGCCTCTCCTGGGGCTCCAGCCCCTTCCCAGCTCTGTTCCCTGCCCTGGACTCACCCCAGCCCCTCCATGTCTGTGCTGTGGTGAGGGGAGTCCCTTCTCCTGCAAGGGCCTCTGCATGTCTGGAGCTCTCCATCACCCCTGCCCCCACACCCCGGGCTGCAGCAGTCCCTCCTCTGCCACCCAGGAGGTTCCCAGTGGCCTGTCCTGCCCCTGCCCTGTGTCCAGCATCCTCACAGGGAGGCCTGGAGCCTGCAGAGGACACATCCCATTTCTATTCCCTCCTCTCTGCTGCTCCCACTCTTTCTGCCTCCCCCAGAGGCAGGAACAAACACCAAGGGACGTCTCAGATCCTTTGGAATGGAAGAATTCCGCTCTGGAAGAGGCAGTGGCACAGGGCACAGCACACAGGGCACAGGGAGCTGCCCCTCTGCAGCAGGAATAAAATAAACACTGGTCATGGCACCAGGGACTGCTCTGGGCACATCAGCAGCACCACGGGACAAGCAGGGGGTGGCAGAAGAGACAAGTGGAACAAAACCTCCCTCTGCTGTTCCCCTGTAAGAGTTAATCTCGGTGAGAGCTGTTTTCCGAGCATTTCTTGGAAAGCACAACCTCAGCCAAGCTTGGGAGAGTTGAGCTCCTGGAGAAGATCCCAGCCATTACCAGACAGAGACAAACCCATGAGGGACAAAGTCCCATTAGAGCCAGGAACGGGATTCCATCCTGCTGGCTGCCACGGCCACCCTGGGAGTGCTGCGAGGGGGACAGGGAGCCCACAGGCGCCCTGGGCACAGCTGCACGCCCCAGGCAGCCGAGCCCTGCCAGTCCCCAGGGCCCCTGTGCTCCAGGCAGAACACGGAAAGCAGGAAAACCCTGTCTGCAGCACCAGCAACAGAGACGGGGGAAATGTCAGGGTATTTCCACAGCTCTGGGAGTAATCAGGCTCATAAATCACAGCTTAGCAGTGCAGTCCCACAGCTGAGGGGCTCCTGCTCCAGCCCCTCACAGGGGAGATCTCCGGAAGGAAAAGCAGAGCTCCAGGTGAGCTTGGGTAAAATCCTGATGCCAGAGTGAGCCAGGATGGCTGAAGAGGGGCTGGCTCTGCTAAAGGAGTGTCCACGAGCACAGCTGAGGGTGGGTGGGTGTGCAAGGGCGGGTGGAGGAAGGAGTGAAGGTTTCTGTGGTGGGGAAGGTACTTCAGGGAGGTTGGTTCTTCCCCAGCTCTCTCTTCCCAAAAAGCACCTTGCTGCCAAAGGACATCATTCCCAGGGGAGAATGTTCCAGCAGCTTCTTTTGAAGTGCTCCAAGGGAATGACTGGGAAAACTCCTCAGCACTTTTTGCTCCTGGAACTATCCCTGCTCTTTATCCCATGGCCCTTTTAATCTGCTGAGGAGGAGGAAGGGCAGAGGACACCCTTTGCTGGGCTGGTCCCCTGCCCCAGGGAGGGTCCCTCCCACCCCTCTCCTCCCAGCCCTCCAGCTCTTCTTTGTCCCAGCCCTCCTGGGGACAGGCAGGACAGGGACACCCCTGAGGAAGAGCGCCAGAAGGTGTCCCTGGGGATCTGTGTGGTCTGGGATGGACCAGCAGCACAGGTAATGGTAACAGACTGGTTCTGCTGAGAACTGGAAAATCCTGGGGTGGGTGAAAGGACCCGTCAGAGCCTAACCCCATTCCAAGGCACAGGGACACCTCATTTTAACAGAAATCTCACCATTTTGGATGTCATCACGGGATTTCTGCCAGTTTCTGCACAGCTTTCCTGTATTCCTGCTGGTGGGCAGTGCCCAGGACATGGGTGAAGCCAACCACCAGAAGAAATCCTAGAGAAATCACTTTCTGTGTAAATAACTCAATAAGAATTTCTGTCTTCTTCAAAATTCAATTCTTACAACGCAGAACAGCAGAAAATCTGGCCTAGAGTGGCTCTCAGGGTCTGAGTGGATTTCCTTGCAGGTGGTTGTGCTGGATAAGAGCCATTCTTAGTTTTACACCTACTCAAATATTGCCTGTGAGAAGAAATCCATCCGAGAGAAAGGCTGGTGTTGAAAAATCCTGGGTTGAAATTCAGTGTCACGAAGGTGGGGTCCTCTTCCCATCTCTGTGTGGTCTGAAAAGAAAGGCAAGGAGTAGGACACGGGGAAGATATCCCAGAAAGATTTGAGGTTTTATTGGATGAACGGGAAGGGATGGATGGATGAGGGATGGATGATGGAAGGATGGATGGATGGATGGAAGGATGGATCGATGGATGGATGGATGGATGGATGGATGGATGGATGGATGGATGGATGATGGATGGATGGATGGATGATGGATGGATGGATGGATGGATGGATGGATGATGGATGGATGGATGGAGGATGGATGGATGGATGGATGGATGGATGGATGGATGGATGGATGATGGATGGATGGATGGATGATGGATGGATGGATGGATGGATGGATGGATGGATGGATGGATGGATGATGGATGGACGGACAGATGATGGATGATGGATGGATGGATGGATGGATGGATGGATGGATGGATGATGGATGGATGGATGGATGATGGATGGATGGATGGATGGATGGATGGATGGATGGATGGATGGATGATGAATGGATGGATGGATGATGGATGGATGGATGGATGATGGATGATGGATGGATGGATGATGGATGGATGATGGATGATGGATGGATGATGGATGGATGGATGGATGGATGGATGGATGGATGGATGGATGGATTCCTGCCTGTGAAGAGGGAGCTGAGTGGGTCCCACTGCCTGCCGCATTCATTCCCAGTCCCATCCTCAGACTTCTCCCACCTCTAAGGAAACTCTTCGGGCTTATTTATATTCCTGCCAAGATGTAAAAACAACAGCCTGCAAAGTTATCTTCCCCTGTTATCTTTATTGTTTGCACAGTGCAGATTTCCCTTGCTGCACAAAGCAGGGGTTTTATTCTCCCTGGAAAACAGCCTGGACTTGAAATAAGGGAGCACACCAGGCACTGGAATGCATTTCTGGAGCTTGTTAACCTCCAGCTCCACTGTTCTGCCCTGGTGACCTCGCTGTCATTGCTGGGGACCCCCATGAACTGTGAACCTGGGAAATTCTTCATGGATCTGGTCGGGATTTGCTTTGAAGTCAGATTTCCCATTCCACTGGCAGGGATCTCTTTGGGTCTGAGTTAAAAAGAAAACAAAAACACAGGAAAAGGTCCCCCATCAGGGTAAATTAAATTCTCCATTTTGATATAATCTGGATGTTTGGGTGCTGCTGCAGTTCTGAGCTTCCTCATGAAAGGAAATTCCAGCAGCTCTGGAGTGGAGCCCTCTGACCTCACCCAGATATTTTGGTTCGATCTTTTTATCCAATGCTGAAATTTGCCAAAAGCAATTCCCTGGAGAAAAAGTTCTGCTTTGATGTGTAGACAGTTTCCAGGAGAGATATTCTCCATTCCCAAACATTCCCCAGCCCTAATCGTGGTGTTTCACAGGATGTTTTCACTGAAGCCCGACTTTCCAGGCAGCAGATGTGTCACTAACCTGGAGATAACCTGGATGGATGATCCCAGAAAGGCAGGAATGACTCATGCACAACACATTTGGAGAGGATCAGGTGCTTGGTTAAAAATCCAGGTCCAGGAGAATCAGGCCTTGCAAATCCCTGAGAAAATGGGAATGTCATTTGTTCTGTAGGTTCATTTTGTAATCCAGGGGATTACATGAGAAATTCATGGGGAATCTCATCCCAGGGGCTGGTCCAGGAGCTCTCCAGTGCAGCCTCAAGGTGTCTTCTCCTCCTACTGACAGAGCCACGATGTCTGATTTGATTTTAGCAGAAACTGCTCTAACATTTGCTCACTGACATCCAACAATTCCCTGCTCCTCCTGATGCCTCTTTCCTCCCGTTGTGGGGTTCTCTTTGTGTGTGCAGTGAAAATCCAGGGCCGAACAGCCAGTTCCCATGGGCTTCATCATATTTTCTCATCCAGGCATGTCTTGTCAGAGGACCTCTGAACATTTCCAGCCATTCCTTAATAAACCAACAACCTGCCTCGGCAAACAGGCAGAGTTATCCCTTGTCAGTGAAGTCAAGGACACAGACATCAGCTGCTTTGCCAGAGGTCGTAAAAATCTTTGTCCTTGCACGCCCCTGTGCTCTGCAGGCGATATCTGGCACAGGTTTTTGGATCACTGTGCAGGTGCAGTGCCTGACATTCAAATAACAAACAAACCCTGTGGTGTTTGGTTGGTCTTCCAGCATTTCTGGAAGCTCTTCTGCAGCCTTGTGCTTTGGGGAGAGCACAGTGAGATGGTCCCTGTGTCCACCAGGGCTGTAAAAACCACCTGGGAGCTTTTCTTCAGCCTCAGCAGCAAGAAGGAGAGTGTCCCACTACAGGGAGGGAGGGGTGAGTTCGTTCTCTGAGGTGACAGTGCCTTGGAGAAGCACAGATTGAGCTGCACTCAGAGTCTGCCTCTTCCTTCCTCCACCCCAGTGTCTGCTCTGAACACAACACCAAGTGATGGACGTAAATACCAGGGGATAATTAACATTTCCTTTCTCTTCCAAGTTTGGGAGCTGTAGATGATCCTTTCAAGTTGCTCTGCCTTTCCTGTTCTGGTCATCAATGCCCTGCTGGGCTCGGCATTGTTCCCCTCAATAACTCATCTCAAATATTCTCGGTGCTGCTTAAGATTGATGATGTTTTCTCCTTTCCTTTCTCTTTATATTGTCACTTAACTGCTCCGGCTCGCAAAGCTGTTAATCTTTCACACACATGCTTACGTTAAGCTGCTTAAGAGCACTGCAAACACTTTATCCTCATAAAGATTGAACTGCCCTGATATGAAACTTGTAGCCCCGGAATAGAACAAAATTTACGTACGCAAATAAAAGCTGAAGGTCAGGGACAGACAGAGAGGCTGTAAATATTCCTGGGCCCCGATTTCAGAGGATTTCGAGAGAGGGGATGGGTTGATTTGCTCCCAGCTGGTTCTGTGCCCTGAGTCAGCAGAAGGTGCAAGGAAATGGCCACAAAGCTCATGGCCCAGAGAGGTCAGCTCTAGACCTCATCCCATCCCAGCCTGGTGGGGCCATGCTCTGGGTTAGAGAGGCTCAGGAAAATTCCTGAAGTTTTTTCTCCCTGGGATGAAAATTAAAAATGAAAATAAATATTAAATATGAAAACTAAAATTAAAATTTAAAAATTAAAATTTAAAAATTAAAATTAAAATTAAAATTAAAATTAAAATTTTGAATTAAGATTAAAATTAAATAGAATCTTTTCTGATAAAAGCACCAAGGTGAAAACCCTGGGGTGAGCAGGAGGTTTGACTGAGCCATTGGCTTTGCCCCTTGGTGGGCACCAGACCGAGCCAGGGCTGCACCACAAATCCTGCTTGGGCTGCAGCTGCTCCCTGCAGGGCAGGAGGAAAGAGGCAGCCGTGGCCATGGCTGCAGGGGTCTGTCAGAGGTGGCTCTGCTGGCAGGTGAAGTTTCGGGTCTGGCCCTCCTTGGCCATTTCTTCTCCTGGGGATTTGGGCAGGAGCACCACTTGGTTGCTTTGGTCAGTGACCCAGGAACCCCAGAAATGCTCCCTGCTCGCCCTGCCCTGCCCCGGGCGAGGCTCCTGGTCAGTCCCCTGGCCCTCCCTGGCTGCTGGCAACCCTGGCTGCTCCCCCTGAGCTGGGCTCTGGCTCAGAGCTGGCACCTGGGGAAGGGTGACCAGCCACAGGAGCCTGAGAACAGCGGGGCCAGCACCACTAAAAGCTTTCCAGAGCTTTCTCTCAACCTGCTTGGAGCCAGCAAGGCTTTGCAGGTGCCAGCGTGGGCCCAGAGAGCCCAGGCTGGGGCTCAGTGGGAGAAGGATGCAGGATTTTCCAGGGTGTAAGGGCAGCTCCATCCCAGAGTTGATCATGGAATATTTGCAGAGTAAATTATAAACAGTGTCATAGGAAAGGTTTATGGCTGAGATGGACCCAGCACATTCCCCAGCACAAGGCACATTAATTAATGAAGTGCTTTATTAAAGGTTTCACTTAATTAACTTAATTAACTAGACCTAGTGCATTTGGTTAGATTTTCTTGTGGTCTTCTAGAATCACAGCTTGGGGTTGGAATGGATCTTAGAGATGCTGTAAGTCCAACTCCTCTGCCCTGGGTTCCACTGTCCCAGGTTGCTCCAAGCCCCGTCCACCCTGGCCTTGGACACTTCCAGGGATGGGCAGCCACAGCTTCTCTGCATAAAAGTGCATTAAAAATGTTCTTCCTGGAGCCCAGGAGGTGGCCAGCACAGGGAGCTGCTTCTAGGCCTATTTCCAATGGCTAAAGCCAAGTCCAGACATATTTATTCCTTCTCTGGTTGTGAAAGGTGTTTCTCTCTGAGGACAGTTTGGAATCGCCCCTGGCTCAATGCCTGGCAGCAGGGCTTTGCCCTCTGTTCCCTGCACTGCTCCAGAGCAACAGCACAGACCCCAGGCAGCCTTTTGATGCCAGGATCAGGGATAGGCTGGACTCGCCCTTGGGGCAGGATTTAACCCCTTGCAGTGACTGGGACAGCTCAGGAAGCCTTGGGGGCTGCAGGGGCCCAAAGACAAGCCCTGTCAGAGTGAAAGGCTCTGGGGCTTTTCCCAGCTGTGGTTTCATTAATGGGAGTGATTTCTCTGTGCTGGGCTGCTCTGCTGTGAGGAACCATCCCATCTGGTCCTTGTCACAATGCCCCAAAGTCCTTGGTGTCCAGTGCTGCACCCCTGGGTCACTCTGGTCCTGAGTGCACTGGCTGTGCAGTCCTGCTGACATTTATTTCCCAATGCCAGCTGTGCAGAGCTGAAGAGGAAAAGCAGAATAATATGAGGAGCAGCTCTGAGCAGGTGACACATCCCAGTGAAGGATTTGGGTCCAGGGCACCTTCAGGAGGTCTGGGATGGTGGCATCACCTGACCTGTGCAGGGCTATACAGCACAGGATGGACAAATCCCGTGGATCCCCTGGTGCTTTTCCTTGTCTTGCAGCTCCCTGCCAAAACTTGATCCTGTTTCTTGGAAAGCCCTGGAACGAGACCTCTGAATCCCTCTTTTCCTCTCCAGTATTTCCTTTCAGCTCTCTCCAGCAGTGATTCCTCCCTCCTCTTTTCCCTTCCCGCTGGGAAAGCGCTGTCAGTGAATCCCGCCTGCCTCGGGAGCTGCAGTGAAAGGGTTAACCTTGCCCAGGGCTTGTGGTGGGGATGCAATTTATAATTGTGTTTTCCAGGAGAGCCATAAACTTGTCTGCTATCAGTTCTCTGGCTGAGGCGGCAGCTCATCAAGAGTTGCATCGGGGATGAGGTATAATTCAACCAATTATAACTGGCAGGTTATGCTGCACTTGTAAAGTGCGGGTTTTAGAGCCTGCAATTGCTGATAAACAGGGCTGCAGGCAGAGCAGAGCGAAATCTGCTCGCCGGGAAAGGAGAATTGTATCATTTAACCCTTTCCTCCCAGGGCAGTGCGGTGCTGCTGCCAGGGATGCTCTGCAGGTGTGGTGGGGAGGGCGGGCACCTGCGGAGGGGCTGCTGCGGGGATCCGTGGTGGGGAGACAGAGGGGATTGGGGCTGGAGTGCTTGGGGTTGGGAAAATCCATCTGCAAACGAGGAGCCTTCCTGCCCCCGGGTCTGCAGCCCCTGTGCAGCAGAGAGGCGCCCTTGGGGAGCTGTGTCCTCTCCTCCTGGCGCCAAAGCTTTGTCTGTTCATCCTCCATTTAGATCCGAAATTCAGTGAATTCAGCAGAAATCAGTGTAATCTCACTGTTGGATATTTGTGCTTTGGTCTGGGCGCAGCTCCTTTCAGATGACACGGAATTACATCACGGAGGTGGGAACAGGCAAACTTGAGCCAAACTTCCATGAATACTGGGAGGGAGAGCAAAGCTTGCCTGGGCTGCAAAATAAATCCCTTTCCCTGCTGCTGCAGAGGCTCCAGCCCCCCAAAGCTGCTGCTTGGCCATTGAAGCTCCTCAGAGCCACCGTGGGAGATGGGAGGAGGAGGAGGAGGAGGAGGAGGAGGAGGAGGAGGAGGAGGAGGAGGCAGCAGCTGCTCAGCCAGGTGCCAAAGGCAGCGAACTGTGCACAGTTTAGGGGGTCAAGCCCCTCTGTGAAGGAAAGGGTTAAGCAGATCCTCCTCCTGTTGCCATCAGCCCCAACTTCGTGACCCCAACAGCTCCGGAACATCATTGCCCTGCAGCTGGAGGGACATTTGGGATCAGGGCCACCAGGGGGCAAGCTGGCATTGCCACAAGCCGGGCAGGCAGCGCCCGCAGCCCTGCGAGCCCCTCGGCGGGTCCCTGCGGGGCTGCCGGGGCAGCCAGCCGGCTCAGGGGCTCGGGAAGGCGGCAGGAATCTGCCCCTCTGGAATTCTCCAGGCTGCGGTGAGCCAGGGCCATTCCTCTGCACACGGCTGGACGTTTTTGTGACTGGGATGGGCTGCAGGAAATTCGCCTCTGTTGGTTATGTGGAATCAAACATCACCCGCAATGGCTGGGTTGGGTTTGGTGGCCCTGCAAGGGACAGCTGGGACAGCAAATGTAGGCCCTGTGTCCACCCCCTGTGTGTGACCTGTGCCCAGTGAGGGGACAGGACAAGGAGGGCTCTGTCTTGGGTGCAAACAGCACAAAGCCCAGCCCTGCTGAGGCTCATTGAGCTCCCATTTTCTCCAGGCTGGAGGCAGGGGTTTACTGTGTAGATTTTCTTCTCGGTGTTTCTGCCTACAGACTGTCTCCAGCCTTTTGCTTTTTCCATTTGTTGCTCCTGCCTTGCTCAGGGAGCCAGGGAAGGGCCCCGTGCCCTTCCCTGCCAGCAGCAGTGCCCGTGCTGGCTGGAGGATGCTGCTGCTGCTGGGGGAAGGCAGCGGGTCAGCGCTGAGCCCGGCAGCTCTGATAAATGCAGCAGTGCAGCAGGGATGCCTCTGATACCCCCGGGAGGTATTTCCTTAATTTCTGAGTCACCCAGTGATGGAAACTCCACGTTTTCCCCAGTGCTTCCTTAGTCATCCTGCCAGGAGCACTTTCCAGGTGCTGCCAGGAATCTCCCCTGTGCAGCCTGAATTCCTTTCCTGCTGCCTGAACCACCCCAGGCACGCAGAGCACACCTTTGTCCTTGCCGTAGCAATCCCTCAGATCGATGCTGTGCCCCAGCTAAACATGCCACCTGTGCCTCTCTTCCTTTGGAGAATGTCATCCCAGGCCTCTGATCATTCTTGTCACTGGCCTCGGGGCGATGCCCAAGTGCTTCACGGCTTCCTCGAAGAAAGGAAGAGCACAGAGCCAGTGGAACCAGGGGTGTGACCCTGCCAGGAAGGACCAAGAATGGAGATTTTTTATGCCTTGGCCCGAATAAATGTGAAGCAAGCAGAGAGGGATGGCACAAAAACAGCATCTGAGCAGCCCCCGCTGTCCTCAGCCGAGATAAGGCTGGGGAATGTTATCTGGGAGCTTGGGGAAGAAAGGGCTGGGTGGCTGAATAAATAAAAATAACATCAAATGCTGCTGCGAGTCCCTTTCAGTTAATAATCCCAAGTATCCGGGATTAAGCATTTCCCACAAAACCTTCGTGTTTTCAGTCATTTTACAGAGTGACAATATCACAATAACAACAGAGTGCAATATCACAATATCACAGAGTGACAATGGCTTTGTGAAAGGACAATGGCACACACAGCCCACACGTGAGCAGCAGGTATTTTTTGCCAATGAAGTTGCAGTGAATTGATCCATAAACAAAAAAAAAAAAAAAAAAAAAAAAAAAAAAAAAAAAAAAAAAAAAAAAAAAAGATAAAAGCAGGGTGGTTTTCCTGAAGAATTTCTAAAGTTAAAAAATCAAAGGCTTGGATTCAACAAGAGAGTCCCTGGAGGAAATTCTGAGTGTCGGTTGCCCCAGACCTGCATTGGTGTCTCCTGCCTTCCAAATCTTTGAAACAATGAAACAATGAGAGAGTTTGGTAATTTCTGTCCATGTTTTCAGCGAGGGTTAGGAATCCCAGCAAATCCCTCTGCACTGGGAACGAGCACAGTGTGTGGGTGATGTGCTGCAGACTGGAAAGGTGTGGGGAGGCTCAGGATTGCTCCTCCTCACCCGAGTCTGGCTGCAGGAGCCAGCCCTGCACCCCAGAGGCTGCTCTGGGGACAGAGGTGGAGTTTGACACGGCCTGGAGCAGCTCCTCTTTTGCTCCTGCTGCACTGCCTGGGTTTGGCTTTCTGTTTGCAACCAGCAACAGCTCCTCGCCTCCTCCCCTGCTCACATACAGAATTAATGCTGAGGCTCCCAAAATATCTTTAAATTGGCCCGTTATAACAAATGTGGGGCACAGGTTTTATTTCTAAAGGATCAAAGTTTAAGGAAGGAGCTGGACCATGTAAGAACTGAGTTATTTGAGCCTGGCACAGCTAAGGGGGGAAATCCCATCTCGCAGGATGGGGGTAGGGGGTGCATCAGTCTGTGAGGTCTCAAATGACACTTCTGGAGATTTTTGTGAGTTGGGGAGAGCACCAAAGGCAGTGAGAGGGCTGGCATGGCTCTGCCCATCCTTCCAGACATGGAAGGACATGACTATGTCTATGTCATTCATTACTCAACCAAGACAAACCCCCCAAGGCCATTTTGGCATTCAGGCCAGTGGAAAAAATTCCAGGCTGGAGGAAAACACAGAGGAATGAAGGAGGATTGAGTCCTCCCACCTGCAGCAGCAGGACTGGGGATGAAGCCGGTGGCAGAAGCCCCTTTGGGTCAGTCCCTGGGTGTTTGTGTGACCACAGTTCAAGGGTGGCTTGCACCTCTCCTGCAAAAGAGCTGAAATTGCCAGTCAGATCTTCGTTGTCACCTGCCCCACACACCTGTAAGTGCACACTGTGACCCCAAACCTGGCATGCTCCTCCCTGGCTGGGCACTCAGGAGCTGCCAGGGGGATTTCCCTGCTCTCTTCCTGCAGGAATGGGATTGATTTCCCCCACAAAGGCGGCTGGTGAGTCCATGCTCCTGCTGTGGGACAGCCATCACTCTGACAGAGATGGGATTTCCTTCCTCCTCCTTATTCCAGCCAGGCCAGGGATGTGGATTTCTTTGGAGCAGCACTCTGTCCTGCTCTCATTTAACCGCTTTTCACTCCTGAATCTGCACTCACCCCTCCACTGCAGGGCTCATTCCAGGTACCTCCTGTGCATCCTGGCAGTGGAATCACAGGATTGTTAGGGTTGGAGAAGACCTCCAGGAAGTTTGAGTCCAACCTTTGACCACCACCATGCCCTAGGTGCCATTTCCAGCCTTTTCTCGGGCACTCCCAGGGATGGTGATCCCACCACTGCCCTGGGCAGTTCCAATACTCAACCATCCTTTCAGTGAAGAAATTCCCAATATCCACCCTGAGCCTGCCCTGGCCCAGCCTGAGGCCGTTCCCTCTCCTCCTGTCCCTGTTCCCTGGAGCAGAGCCCGACCCCCCCGGCTGTCCCCTCCTGGCAGGAGCTGTGCAGAGCCACAAGGTCCCCCCTGAGCCTCCTTTTCTCCAGGCTGAGCCCCTTCCCAGCTCCCTCAGCCTCTCCTGGGGCTCCAGCCCCTTCCCAGCTCTGTTCCCTGGACACGCTCCAGCCCCTCCAGGTGCGTCCTGCTCCAAACTGACCCCAGGGCTGGAGGTGTCTCAGCACAGTGGTCACTGCCCTGCTCCTGCTGCCACCTTATTGCTGGACAGCCCAGGTGCCATTGGCTTTCTTGGCCACCAGGGCACACCTGGGCTCCAGTTCAGCTGCTGTCACCAGCACCCAAATGAGGGTGACAGCCCAAACAGCTCCCTGGAGGATCAATGAGCCGTGGGATCAGTGTGCAATGGGATTAGTGTGCAATGGGATCAGTGTTCCATGGGATTAGTGTGCAATGGGATCAGTGAGCCATGGGATCAGCGTGCACTGGGATCAGCGTGCACTGGGATCAGTGTGCACTGGGATCAGTGTGCAATGGGATTAGTGTGCAATGGGATCAGTGTGCAATGGGATTAGTGTGCAATGGGATCAGTATGCAATGGGATCAGTGAGCCATGGGATCAGTGTGCAATGGGATTAGTGTGCAATGGGATCAGTGAGCCAGGGGATCAGCGTGCACTGGGATCAGTGTGCAATGGGATCAGTGTGCAATGGGATCAGTGAGCCAGGGGATCAGCGTGCACTGGGATCAGCGTGCACTGGGATCAGCATGCACTGGGATCAGTGTGCAGTGGGATCAGTGAGTAATGGGATCAGTGTGCAATGGGATCAGTGAGCCAGGGGATCAGTGCGCAATGGGATCAGTGAGCCATGGGATCAGTGAGCCATGGGATCAGTGAGCCGTGGGATCAGCATGCACTGGGATCAGTGTGCACTGGGATCAGCATGCACTGGGATCAGTGTGCACTGGGATCAGCATGCACTGGGATCAGTGTGCACTGGGATCAGTGTGCACTGGGATCAGCATGCACTGGGATCAGCGTGCACTGGGATCAGTGTGCACTGGGATCAGCATGCACTGGGATCAGTGTGCAGTGGGATCAGTGTGCAGTGGGATCAGTGTGCACTGGGATCAGAGTGTGAAGTGGGATCACAGTTTGCAGTGGGATCAGTGTTCAATGGGGTCAGTGTGCAGTGGGATCACAATTGACAATGGGATCAGTGTGCACTGGGATCAGTGTTCAATGGGATCAGGGTGTGCAATGGGATCAGTGAGCCATGGGATCAATTTGCAGTGAGATCGGTGAGCAGCGGGATCAGTGTGCACTGGGATCAGTTTGCAGTGGGATCAGAGAGCTGGGATCAATGTTCAGTGGGATCAATGTTCAGTGGGATCAGTGTTCAGTGGGATCAATGTTCAGTGGGATCAGTGAGCAGTGGGACGAGTGTTCAATGGGACCAGTGTGCAACGGCATCAGTGTGCACTGGGATCAGTGTTCAATGGGATCAGTGTTCAATGGGATCAGTGTTCCTTGGGATCAGTTTGCAGTGAGATCGGTGAGCACTGGGATCAGTTTGCAATGGGATTACAGTGCTGGGATCAGTGTTCAGTGGGATCAGTGTTCAATAGGATCAGTGTTCAATGGGATCAGTGTTCAAAGGGATCAGTGTTCAGTGGGATCAGTGTTCAATGGGATTGGTGAGCAGTGGGATTACAGTGCTGGGATTAGTGTTCAATGGGATCAGTGTTCAAAGGGATCGGTGAGCCATGGGATCAGTGTTCAGTGGGATCAGTTTGCAATGGGGTTAGAGTGCTGGGATCAGTGTTCAATAGGATCAGTGTTCAGTGGGATCAGTTTGCAATGGGGTTACAGTGCTGGGATCAGTGTTCAATAGGATCAGTGTTCAGTGGGATCAGTTTGCAGTGGGATTACAGTGCTGGGATCAGTGTTCAGTGGGATCAATGTTCAATAGGATCAATGTTCAATGGGATCAGTGTTCAGTGGGATCAGTGTTCAAAGGGATCGATGAGCCATGGGATCAGTGTTCAGTGGGATCAGTGTTCAATGGGATCAGTGTTCAATGGGATCAGTGTTTAGTGGGATCAGTGTTCAAAGGGATCGGTGTTTAGTGGGATCAGTGTTCAAAGGGATCAGTGAGCAGTGGGATCAGTTTGCAATGGGATTACAGTGCTGGGATCAGTGTTCAGTGGGATCAATGTTCAATAGGATCAATGTTCAATGGGATCAGTGTTCAGTGGGATCAGTGTTCAGTGGGATCAGTGTTCAAAAGGATCGGTGTTCAATCGGATCAGTGTTCAATGGGATCGGTGTTCAAAGGGATCAGTGTTCAGTGGGATCAGTGTTCAGTGGGATCAGTGTTCAGTGGGATCAATGTTCAATAGGATCAATGTTCAAAGGGATCAGTGTTCAGTGGGATCAGTGTTCAAAGGGATCGGTGTTCAATGGGATCAGTGTTCAATGGGATCAGTGTTCAGTGGGATCAATGTTCAATGGGATCAGTGTTCAGTGGGATCAGTGTTCAATGGGATCGGTGTTCAAAGGGATCAGTGTTCAGTGGGATCAGTGTTCAGTGGGATAAGTGTTCAGTGGGATGAATGTTCAATAGGATCAATGTTCAAAGGGATCGGTGTTCAATGGGATCAGTGTTCAATGTGATCAGTGTTCAATGGGATCAGTGTTCAAAGGGATCAGTGTTCAATGGGATCAGTGTTCAAAGGGATCAATGTTCAGTGGGATCAGTGTTCAATGGGATAAGTGTTCAGTGGGATCAATGTTCAATAGGATCAGTGTTCAAAGGGATCAGTGTTCAATGGGATCAGTGTTCAATGTGATCAGTGTTCAATGGGATCAGTGTTCAGTGGGATCAGTGTTCAATGGGATCAGTGTTCAATGGGATCGGTGTTCAGTGGGATCAGTGTTCAATGGGATCGGTGTTCAGTGGGATCAGTGTTCAATGGGATCGGTGTTCAGTGGGATCAGTGTTCAAAGGGATCGGTGTTCAGTGGGATCAGTGTTCAATGGGATCGGTGTTCAGTGGGATCAGTGTTCAAAGGGATCGGTGTTCAGTGGGATCAGTGTTCAATGGGATCGGTGTTCAAAGGGATCAGTGTTCAGTGGGATCAGTGTTCAAAGGGATCAGTGTTCAATGGGATCAGTGTTCAGTGGGATCAGTGTTCAATGGGATCAGTGTTCAGTGGGATCAGTGTTCAATGGGATCAGTGTTCAATGGGATCAGTGTTCAGTGGGATCAGTGTTCAAAGGGATCAGTGTTCAATGGGATCAGTGTTCAGTGGGATCAGTGTTCAATGGGATCAGTGTTCAGTGGGATCAGTGTTCAATGGGATCGGTGTTCAATGGGATCAGTGTTCAGTGGGATCAGTGTTCAGTGGGATCAGTGTTCAATGGGATCGGTGTTCAGTGGGATCAGTGTTCAATGGGATCGGTGTTCAATGGGATCAGTGTTCAGTGGGATCAGTGTTCAGTGGGATCGGTGAGCCGTGGGATCACAGGACCGCGGCGGTCCCGGAGCCGGCACCGCTAGAGGGAAGCACGAAGCCGCGGTCGCTGCCGGCTCCGGAGGCTGGAGGAGGATGCAGGGGACAAAAGGAAGGAGCTGCGGGGACGGGGACAGCCGAGTCCCTCCTGCTCACACCCCCGCGGGTCCGGACGAGCCGCTGAGCCGGAGGAGCACAGTGAAATCGGCTCTTCCTGAACAGCCCAAACCCTGGTTCCCAGAGGGTCCCAGGGGTTCCTCGCCACCCCTGGACAACCGGGGAGCAAGGTGGGGTCTGTGCTTCAGCAGGAATCAAACACTGGGAAAAGCGGGGGATCACCGTGGGGTGATTCCCTGCGGGAATTCCCGGCTGAGGGCTCCTGGGACACAGGCAGGGCGAGTTGTGAGCTCGGCTGAGCCCGAAAGGGGCAGTTTGGTGCCCGAGGATGGAGAAGAGCCAGGAACCAATCCCCCTGTCCCATCCCTGCTCTTTGCCCGAGCTGCAGCCGAGGTCCTGGCAAGGCCAGCTCCGTGGGGACACAGAGAGCTCGAGGGACATCTGCTCTCACACCCTGAGGCCCCAGGCAGCTTTGGTACATATTTGGAAACACAGAAAAGCTTTCCATCCCTGTCCCCTGGGATGTGACTGGTCATCCTTGGTCCAGTGGCCACTCAGGCCCCCCCTCAGCCACGCTGGACACCCTCCAGGGTGGAGCTGGGCTGGCAGGTCCCTTTTCCAACCTGGCTTTGTATTTTGAGGAGGAAAGATGCTCCTCCGAAGGCCCTGAAGGTGCTGTGAGTTAACCTTCAGAATTCACTGACCTGTTCCTAAAGCACCCAGAGTCCCCCGCGCCCCTCTCCCATCCCTCAGACTCAGCTCATGATGAGAAGAAAGATTTGATGAGCAAGGATCCCAAAACAGCCCCAAAATATCCCCTAATCCTGGGTGATCTCCAGGATGGACTCACCTCACCCAGCCACACCTTAGGCAGGGATAAATGGCTTGGATGGGCTGTCACACTGCTGGGGGACTCCAGGCACCTCCGTGATGGCAGCAAGGCTCCCCCAATGCCCCCAAGGCCATTTTGGCATTCAGGCCAGTAGAAAAAATTCCAGGCTGGATGAAAACACAGAGGAACGAAGGAGGATTGAGTCCTCCCACCTGCAGCAGCAGGACTGGGGATGAGGCTGGTGGCAGAAGCCCCTTTGGGTCAGTCCCTGGGTGTTTGTGTGACCACAGTTCAAGGGTGGCTTGCACCTCTCCTGCAAAAGAGCTGAAACTGCCAGATTTGGTACCTGTTTCCTCTTTTCCCGCTGGTTTGTTCCTGGAGGAGGCACCTTCACCATCTTCCCCACACCAGGAGACACCCAGGGCAGGTTTCCCATCGGGGAGGGCAGTCCTGGACACCCTCTGGGGGAGGTTTTTGCTCTGTGTGGGGCAGAGGCAGGTGTGGGGAGTGTGAAAGCCCCACGGGAGTTGAGGAACCAGGGGGTGCCCTTTGGGACACCCCTCACCTGTGCCAGCAGGTGGGAGCCCAGGGACACTGAGGACAGGACAGGCAGCTGTCCTGGCTGAGGGGGACACTGGGGCAGGGAGGGGTGTCCAGCTCCACACGGCCACATCCAGGGACTCCAGTCATGGGCAGAAGGATGTCTTGGGGTCACACCTGCTCCAGGAGGGCTCCTCTTCGTGGGGTTTCCACCACACAGCCTGGGAACAAGAGCACTTGGCCTGGGGCCTGCAGCTGACAAACCCTCGGCATCAAACACCCAGAAATAAAATTTCACACACAAATTACTGAAATGGGCTGAACATCCCCAGCCCCAAAGCTTTGATATAAAGGCAGGAATTATATTTTGGACTGGTTCTGCTTCTGTCCCTGCTCCAAACCAAGCCAGGAGATGGATTATCCTCTAAAGAGGCTAATCCATCTGGAGGTGCAAATAACATCCTGGACAGGAAAAAGACCCAAGAACTGAACAGACTGGAGCAGAGAGAGACAACAGCATGGGTCAGGTGAAGAACAAAGCCTTACTTCTGGCAGCTGCTTCTTGGAGCTGTGAGGATCCCATGAGTGAGGCCTTTGCTGGGAATGCCCTGGTCAAGGTGCCTGGAGAAAGCAATTCCCCTTCCCTTGCTGCAAAACCCAGTGGCAAAGGGGGTGAGACTTCACTGCCCTGACCCACGAGAGCTTGGGGAAGAGGTGACAGGGACAGAGACGCATCAGGGCCTCTTCCTTGGGGCATCACAGGGTGCCCAGCTGCAGCTCTCCATCTGTTAATTCTTCCCTTGCTTCCAGTCCTCAGACATTTCATTTATTTTTGGAAAGCTCTGCTGGGAGGATATTTCAGATCCTGTTTGAAGCAGAGCCCATGAACTGTTCTCTCTCCACTCGCTGGCTGGAGAAATGGGGGTTTGAGCCCACGTGTCTGCATCTGGTGCTGGGAGTGCCTGGAGGCATCGCGTGCTCAGCCACTCGCTGCAGCCTCAGCCTGCGCTTCCGAGCCTCCCTGAATCACAGGGATGGCAACAGGCTCCATCTGCAAGGGAGAGGGACAGCTCTGTGCACTCAGACAGCTCTGTGCACTCCCTGAGCAGGGAGCACCTCACACTAGGAGGTGCCAGCAGCCAGGGCTCAGGGATATCCTGAGCTGGAGGGACCCCCAGGATCATCCAGTGCAGCTCCTGGCCCTGCCCAGACCCCCAACAACCCCACCCTGGGCATCCCTGCAGTGCTGTCCAAACACCCCTGGGGCTCTCCCTCCCAGGAGTTTATCTCTTCCAGATAAACAGTTTATCCCAGAGTTTATCTCTTCCAGATAAACTCCTCTCCCAGGTGTTTTTCTCCCCCAGAAGCTCTGGCAGATCTTGCAAGGTGTTGATCTTGGTTCGAAGCTGTAGCTTTTGTGGCCTAAGCCTCGGGGCCGTGCCCATTCCCTGGGCAGCCTGGGCAGTGCCAGCACCCTCTGGGGGAAGAACCTTGCCCTGAGCTCCAGCCTGACCTGCCCTGGCTGTCTGTGTCCCCAGGGGCTGCCAGCACAGCCAGGTGGTGACAAGCTCTGCCCGTGGCTCCTCTGAGTCTGCAAAGCCCGAGCCTGCTCTGCTCTGGGGATGTTTTACTGCTCTTTGTGCAATGTGCTGCTCTCCTGGAGCTGCCAGTGCAGGCCACACCAGCATTGATCCAGGCTGCTCATCCGAGGAACCACAACAGGATTCTGGAGGAAACTGCAATCAGCTGCTCTGCCCAGCATCCTGCCTTCAGCTGAGGCTTTCACTGAGCAGGAGCTGCTGTGCTCAGCACTCAGCAGAGCTGCTTTCCTGGCTGTGGTCTCTTCATAGAATCATAAAATGGTTTGGGTTGGAAGGACCTTAAAACTCACCCCTGCCATGGCAGGGACACCTCCCACTGTCCCAGGCTGCTCCACCCTGGCCTTGGAAACTTCCAGGGATCCAAGGGCAGCCACAGCTGCTCTGGGAATCTGTGCCAGGGCCTGCCCACCCTCACAGGGAAGAATTTCTTCCCCATATAAACCTAACCTTGCCCTCTGGCAGTTTGAAGCCTTTCCTTGTCCTGTCTCTCCAGCTCCTGGGGCTCCTCTGGGGACACGGGATGGACACAGAGTGCCCTGGCTTGTTGCAGAGGTGCCTCCCCCGTGGGATACTCACACAAAGCAGGAATGCTTTGGTGGGCTCATCCCTCATCTGCCCCTGCAGCAGGGAAGGGACTGCTCTGGCCCAGGGCAGCAGCTCTGCCCTGTCCCCTCTGAGCTGCAGGACACGTCCCACGTTCACCCTTCCAGCCCCCACGGCAGGGACACGCTCAGCCCAGGAGGGAGAGGGGATCTGAAACAGCAAAAACCCAACATAATGAGGCTTTTCAAACCAAAGAGGGTCAGAAGTGCTTGCTGTGTCCAATTGGACGTGCCCTGGGATCAGGGAGCTGGGGATGAGATGAAGGCTGTGGTCAGGTGTGAGTGTGCTCCCTGTGACCCTGCAGGACAGCAGGGCCAGCTGGGGGTGACATCCAGGCTGCACTGCAGGGGAACGAGATTCTCAGAGCCTGAAATGCTCTCCCAAAGGAAGCAAAGCTGTTAGAAAAATCCCAGGTGTGTATTTTTTCTTCACCTTAACCCAACTCCTGAGGAAACTGAGACGTTTAAAGGATGGAGTGGGAGGAAGAAGAACAGAGAGTTACTGAGTTGTCAGCTCTGCCTCTGGCTCTTGATACCACCCTGGGCACGGATCCTGCCAGCTCTGGGCCACCATGGGGTGGAGATGAGCCTGTAAACCTTCCTTGCCTCCCGGAACAGGGAATCAATCCATGAGCCTCAGGAGAGCTTTGAATCTGCAGGCAGGAGGCTGCGAGAGAGGGACATGCTGCCACTCCTGGCCTCTGAAATTCAACGTCATGTTCCTTTTCATTTCTCCCACAGCCAGCCAGGCTTTGAGGGGCTGGAGCATCAGAGAGGAGCCTGAACTGCACAGAGCAGCAGCTCTGTGTCTGCAGCAGGGATTCCTCTCCAAGGCAGGGACTGGAGTTTGGCTTGGAAGGGCTGGGAATGGTGGGAATGTGCAGGAGCTGCTGGGCCAGCAGGGTGGGTGCAGTCTGAGCAGCCCCACGTGTGGCAGCTCCCACTGCCATCCCCAGAAATCCCAAGCTGCTGCTGGGGATGCCTGTCCACCCTGCCCAGTGGGTGAGAACAGGATTAGAGAGTCCTAAAATATCCCAAAATATCCACTGTCCACCCTGCCCAGTGGGGTGAAAACAGCATTAGAGGGTTCTGTATCTTACCCCAAAATATCCATCATCCAACCTGCTCAGTGGGTGAGAACAAGATTAGAGGGTTCTGTATCTTCCAAAAATATCCACTGTCCACCCTGCCCAGTGGGGTGAAAACAGCATTTGAGGGTCCCAAAGCTCCCTCTAGAATATCCATCATCCACCCTGCCCAGTGGGGTGAAAACAGCATTTGAGGGTCTTGGATTTTACCCCAAAATATCCATCATCCACCCTGCTCAGTGGGTGAAACACAAGATTAGAGGGTCCCAAAGCTTCTTCCAGAATATCCATTGTTCACCCTGCTCAGCAGGGTGAAGAACAGGGCTGGAGTCCCCCCAGAAGATCCATCATTCTCCAGCCTCCCCTCCTGCACCTCCCAGGTCTCCTTGAGCCCCTCAGCCATTGCTGCAGCTTCACAGCATTCCCAGGTGCTGCAGCCTGGCTCAGGAGTGGCTGCAGGAATGCTCTGGACAAATTAAATCCTTAAGGGATGGATTTGCCTCACACCCTCAGGACCAGGTCTGTAGCCGCCCTGCCAAGCCTCTGCTGAGCAAATTCTGCCCCAGCAGCCAGCCCAGGGTTACTCCTCCAGCCCAGGATAGTTCCACCAGCCCAGGGTTACCCCTCCAGCCCAGGGTTACTCAACCAGCTCAGGATTACTCCTCCAGCCCAGGGTTACTCCACCAGCTGAGGGTTATTCCACTAGCCCAGCATTATTCCACTAGCCCAAGGTTATTCCCCCAGCCAAGGGTTATTCCACTAGCCCAGGATTATCCCTGCAGCCCAGGGTTACTCCATGAGTACAGGGTCATTCCCCCAGCCCAGGGTTATTCCCTCAGCCCAGGATAGTTCCACTAGCTCAGAGTTGTTCCTCCAGCCCAGGGTTACTCCATGAGTACAGGGTTACTCCACCAGCCCAGGATAGTTGCACCAGCCCAGGGTTACTCCACCAGCCCAGGGTTATCCCTCCAGCCCAGGGTTACTCCATGAGTACAGGGTTATCCCTCCAGCCCAGGGTTATCCCTCCAGCCCAGGGTTACTCCATGAGTACAGGGTTATCCCTCCAGCCCAGGGTCATTCCACCAGCCCAGGGTTACTCCATGAGTACAGGGTTATCCCTCCAGCCCAGGGTTATCCCTCCAGCCCAGGGTTACTCCCCGACGTGGGCTGGACAGGGGCGATGGGACAGAGCTGTAGGGCACAGGGGGGGCAGTGCTGGGAGCTGGGCAGGGCTGCCTGCTCTCAGTGCCCTTCAGGACATGGCTGCCCAGCCCGCTGTCACCGCAGGGGTGGTGGGTCCCCGCTGCAGAGCTGCAGAGCTCTGGGAGGCTCCAACCTGTGCTGGCTGCTCATTTGTAACAGGCTCCGTGTTCCCGCTGTGGTCTCCGTCTATGAGCACTCAGCTGCCTTGTCATCAGCCAATTCGATCCATCAGCTTCTTGACAGGCTCAGAGAATAAAAATAACCACCCATTTCTAAGTGCCTATTATGGCACTTTGAAAAATGCCTCCGCAGGCGAGCCTGAATTATTCCCAAAGTACTCATTTTTTAAAAACGTTATTTTAATGTAATAAATTATTTGTACTGAAGAGTAAAAGATTATCCGTGTACCCTGATAGCTCTGCACAGCGAGGGGCGCGGGCTGGGCCTCCCGTGGGGCCGGAGCTCGGGGGCTGTGGGGAGCTGCCCCCAGTGCTGTGGGGAAACACCAGAGCAGACCTGTGGAGCTCTGAGAGAAACCCAGGAGATCCCAGCGTGGCACAGCATCCTCTGGGGACGAGGGACAGCCCAGCTCCGTGGCGTAGCAGCTGCCCCTGGGGTAGCTTGCAGCGTGGGAAGGTCCCAAATGCCAGCCCAGCATCCAGCTGGGCTCAGGGCTCTGCTCTGCGCCTCTCCCCATGGGCTGTGCATCCTTCAGCCCTGCGTGCCTGCCTGGGGCAGCCACCATGGCACGGCATGGCATGGCATGGCATGGCATGGCACGGCATGGCATGGGGGAAGTGTTGTGATGCACTAAATAGTTATTTAGCTGTTGTTGTTTTGCACTGGGTGATTGGGAACTTGCACCGAGTAGTTTTTATATTGCAGTATGGAGTTTATGTCACACTGGTCTGTTCCACACACCTTTCCCCTCCCCCAAGCCTCAGGTGTGGTGGGCTCTCCCTGACCTGCTCCCCCCTCCCCTTCTCCTCACCTGTGTCCATTGGATGTGGCCCCTCGGTTCCACCCCAGCCCCTTTGTCCCTGAACTCAACCCCCCCCCCCAGGATGAGACATTCGACCTCTTCTCTTCTCTTCTCTTCTCTTCTCTTCTCTTCTCTTCTCTTCTCTTCTCTTCTCTTCTCTTCTCTTCTCTTCTCTTCTCTTCTCTTCTCTTCTCTTCTCTTCTCTTCTCTCTCTTCTCTTCTCTTCTCTTCTCTTCTCTTCTCTTCTCTTCTCTTCTCTTCTCTTCTCTTCTCTTTTTCCCTCCTGGACGCCACCAAACGCCTCGGCCTCTCTTACCCCTGAGGTGTCACCTGGATCTGAGGTGGCTCCTGACAACAAACAGGATTTAGTCCCGAGGAGAAGAGCGCCTTTCATCTTTTATCTGTGTCCGTGTAGGATTCCCACGCCGTGCTAAGAGGGGACCAAAGGGAATTCCTACAGGGAAGGAAAGAAAGGAATTCCACCCGGGCTGGCTCTGGGTGCGGGGATGGATGGGGAGGGATCCTGTCCCGGGGAGGGGATCCTTGCAGAGGTGACCGGCCGAGGGAACTGGGAATCCTTCATCTCCCAGTGACCAGCCCTGCCCTGGGAGCACGGAGCCTCCTCCTCCTCCTCCTCTGGGAGCATCCTGCCTGCCCCCCCCGCCATCCTCACACAGCCGGCAGTGCCCTCACCTTCAGCACCTGCCCGAGGATGCCACACTGCCCTCCTTCCCAGAGAAAAGGTGCCCAAAACCCTGAGGTTTTTTAGCAGGATGTTTTTGGTCTTTTTTTTTTTTTTTCCTTCATGTAGTATTCCATGATAATTTTAATACCTCTTTTTTTTTTTTTTTTTTCTTTTCTTGAAACCGCTTGGGTTTAAGCTAAACCCCAAAATACTTGTTCTTCACAGCCTTGATTTAGTAAAAAAAAAAAAAAAAAAAAAGGATAAAACCTTATTTTGGTTTAATGTTTTGGGTGAACCCAAAGAAGGATATATTTTTTTTTAATTTTCTTTTTTCCACAGCAATTTGTAAAATATGGGTTGAAAGAGGAAGAAAACTCCAGCTCCTGTCTCAAGCTACTCTGCTACCCCCAGCATCAGCTGCTGGGCTGCTGGAGAGCGTGGGGAAGTGGGAACCAGCCTTGCAGGAGATGAGAGGACACGCCCGGGGCAGAGTGAGATGACAGCCTCAGCCACGGGGGGAAGCTGGGAAGGAGACCCCGGCAGGACAGCCCAATGCCCACCCTCCTCCAGGAGGGACCAGCACAGGGTGGGAGCCACTGCTCTGGGTTGTGCCAGCTCTGTCCCCACAGCTCTGTCCTGGGCTTGTGCCTGCAGATGGGCAGGTTCTGGAGATGGGCAGATCCTGGAGCTGTGAAAATTCTGGATGAATTTTTGAAGGCTCTGGAGTTGGGCAGGTTCTGGATGGAGCTGGGCAGGCTCTGGAATTGGGCAGGAATTGAGCAGGTTCTGGAGCTGGACATCCTCTGGATGGAGCTCTGAAAGTTCTGGAGCTATGCAGGCTCCAGATGGAGCTGTGAAGGTTCTGGATGGAGCTCTGAAGTTTCTGGAGCTCAGCAGGTTCTGGATGTAGCTGTGAAGGTTTTGGAGCTCAGCAGGCTCTGGATGGAGCTGTGAAGGTTTTGGAGCTCGGCAGGCTCTGGATGGAGCTCAGCAGGCTCTGGATGGAGCTGTGAAGGTTTTGGAACTCAGCAGGCTCTGGATGGAGCTCAGCAGGCTCTGGATGGAGCTGTGAAGGTTTTGGAGCTCAGCAGGCTCTGGATGGAGCTCAGCAGGCTCTGGATGGGAGCTGTGAAGGTTTTGGAGCTCGGCAGGCTCTGGATGGAGCTGTGAAGGTTTTGGAGCTCGGCAGGCTCTGGATGGAGCTGTGAAGGTTTTGGAGCTCAGCAGGCTCTGGATGGAGCTCAGCAGGCTCTGAATGGGAGCTGTGAAGGCTCTGGATGGAGCTGTGAAGGTTTTGGAGCTCAGCAGGCTCTGGATGGGAGTTGTGAAGGTTTTGGAGCTCAGCAGGCTCTGGATGGAGCTGTGAAGGTTTTGGAGCTCAGCAGGCTCTGGATGGAGCTGTGAAGGTTTTGGAGCTCAGCAGGCTCTGGATGGAGCTCAGCAGGCTCTGGATGGAGCTGTGAAGGTTTTGGAGCTCAGCAGGCTCTGGATGGAGCTGTGAAGGTTTTGGAGCTCAGCAGGCTCTGGATGGAGCTGTGAAGGTTTTGGAGCTCAGCAGGCTCTGGATGGAGCTGTGAAGGTTTTGGAGCTCAGCAGGCTCTGGATGGAGCTGTGAAGGTTTTGGAGCTCAGCGGGCTCTGGATGGAGCTGTGAAGGTTTTGGAGCTCAGCAGGCTCTGGATGGAGCTCTCTCCACCCTCCTGCTGGAGCCCATCCTGGCCCGGGGCTCCCTCCCCTCCAGACCTCCCCCCCAGTGCCTTGATGATGGGGTAGCCATTCAAATCATTTTAATGAGCTCAGTGGCTGCTGTGAGGCACCAGTAACTATGGCAACTTCATTGAGAGGTGCCTGCGGTGCCTGTCAGGATTTGTGTTCCGGGAGCTGATTGGAGCAGCCTGGCAGAGGTGGGAGTCCTGTGGGAATTGGGGATTTTGGCACCGGGGGTTCGTTTTAAGTGGAGGCAGGTGGGACTCTGGTGGGGCAGGGGTCCGGGGCAGACACGTCCCTTGGTCCAGGACACCCTGACCACAGAGCCAGGACACCCAGGGACCCCACGCCGTGGCAGAGCCCCCCACTGCTGTCCCGGGGTCACCTTGGGTAAGCTGCTCTGGAGTCCTGTAGGAGCCACGGTGGGTGGGACGGTCAGCACGGACGGAGAGGAGAGATCTCTGCAGCCAGGGCTTGGAACTTGATCTTTATTGCCAAGGGTGAGGGTGCAGGGCCCTGCCTGGGGCTGCCAGCCACAGCTCCGAGCAGGCCCCAGAGAGCAAGAGAGGGCAAGAGTAGGAGCAGGCCTGAAAGGGGAGCCCGAGAGAGCCAGAGACCCGAAAGAGCCCAAAAGAGTAAGGAAGTTCCCATTACAATACAATAAATCTCCTTCTGTGCTGAATATTCTAATTTTCACTAACCAATCTAGTACAAGATACAAATCCTACAGCATTTACAAATAGCTATGCAGCAAGATACAGCTAGCTATATAGCAAGATACAAATCTTACAGCATTTAGCCTATAAGAATCATGACATTACCACACTGTGTTACATTTTAAACCCTAAAAACTACTTGTATAAATCCTATAGGTAAATATATATCCTGTAGGTAAACCCTACAGCCTATAAGAATCATGACATTACCCTACTGTGTTTCATTTTAAACCCTAAAAACTACTCTTTGGGCCAAGCTGGCAGCAGGGTCTGCTCTGACCCTTGGAGCTGTCTGCAAGCAGAGGGTGTTGTTTCATCAAAAGGGGATTGCCTTCAGCCAGCCATGCCATTGTTTTCCAGTTGTTCAGTGACCAAGGCTTGGTGTCTCAAAGTTTGCATTCATTTCAATCTCACTTGTAGTTTCTATATTCTCAAAATCTTTTGCCAGGCAATCATATTTGTAAGGCTTTTCTGTTTCATCTCCCCCAGCAGATCCCTGCATCCCTGCATCCCTGGCAGTGCCCAAGGCGAGGCTGGAGCAGCCTGGGACAGTGGGAGGTGTCCCTGCCATGGCAGGGGTGGCACTGGATGGGATTTAAAGTCTCTTCCATCCCAACCCATTCTGGGATTCCATGATTCTCTGAAACCAGAGCTTTCCTTTAAACTCCACTTTTACTCCCCCATCACATTCCCACTGGGAGTGGACTTGCTGAAGTTATTCCAGACTCATTTGTGCATCTTGGAGCAGGGTCTGGTCCCAGCTGAATCCCTCTGCGAGGTGAGAGATGTTTTTAAGGCACCTCCTGGGCTGCATCAACAATAAAGCCATTTTTAAAGGCAGGGTAGCTGACACCTGGTTTTAGGGGAAATGGGGATGAGCAGAGAGCACAGGATGGCTGGGAACACGGGAATTTCAAGGGTCACAGGTTGCAGCAGAGAAACCCCCCATGGGCCACCCCACCTTGAAGTCTACTCAGCCTCAGACCTGCAGAAGTAAACAAAAAGAGAAATGTTCTAAACTTATCTCTGAATCTGAAAAAGAAAAGTTTCCCACTCAGATGCTGTTCCTGATTTTGTCTCCCTGCCCAGTGTAATTAATCCAGCAGGATCACAGTTACTGGGAACGCAGCACAGGAGACACACAGAGACAAGAAGTCAAAGTAATTTCTAGATGAATTGTGGTTTTTTCCACTAAAAAATGCTGATTTTTCCAAAACTGACACTTCTTTTAAGAGGAGGTCGGTTTTGATTAATTTATTGAGTCAGAAAAGAATTTGGAATGGGCTCTGAATTTGTCAAAATGAAGTGTTTTGACATTCTCAAAGGAGAAAAAAAAAAAAAAAATCTATTTTCCAGTTCAGATGACCTCTTGTTTTGAAATTTAAGGTAATTTTAATTAAACATTTCAGAGAGATGACTACTTTGAAATAAGCCTTGGGAGGGAGGCTGAGCTCCTGAAGACGCTGATTTTCCAGGACAGGCTGTGGTGCAATCCTTGGAGCAGGCTGAGGCATCAGCAATTCTCCTCACCTGGGCTCAGGTATCACACGGGGACACAGCTGGAGCCACCACTCAGCCCACAGAGCTTTTCCTCCTCCCAGCTTGCAGCAGATGGACCACAGGGCTTGTAGCAAGGTGAGTCCAGCTCAGAGCCACGGGCAAGCGGCTCTGATGGCACATGTGGCACACAGAGCTCCCAAAAATTGGCTTTTCAGGGATCCTGCCCTCCCCATCCTTGGCAGAAGGGAAGGAGACCCCTCCCCACCACACCAGGGGTTCATAGTCCAGGCATTTGGAGAGATGAAGCCTCAACACAGGAGTTCACACACCAAAAAAAAAAAAAAAAAAAGTGATTTGGAGCTCAAAATCCCAAAATATTATCATAGAATCCCAGAAGGTTTGGGTGGGAAGGGACCTTAAGGCCCATCTTGTTCCTGCCATGGCAGGGACACCTCCCACTGTCCCAGGTGCTCCCAGCCCCAGTGTCCAGCCTGGCCTTGGGCACTGCCAGGGATCCAGGGGCAGCCCCAGCTGCTCTGGCAATTCCAGCCCAGCCCCTCCCCACCCTGCCAGGGAACAATTCCTTCCCAATCTCCCACCCAAATATCCCCTTTTCCAATTTGAAGCCCTTCCCTGTGTCCTGTCCCTTCACGCCTTGTCCCCAGTCCCTCTCCAGGAGGGTGGGGAGGGGCTGGGATGAATTCCCAAAGCAGCTGGGGCTGCCCCTGGATCCCTGGCAGTGCCCAAGGCCAGGCTGGAGCACCTGGGATGGTGGGGGGTGTCCCTGAGGGTGGCACTGGATGGGATTTGGGTCCTTTCCAACCCAACACGTTCAATGCCTGTAGGACACCCTGGTGTGCTGGGGGCTGCTGCTGTGACCCTCCTGTACCCCTCAAGTTCCAGAGGGGACCCCGGGAGCCTCCTGGAACTCTGTGGGGTCCCCGTGCAGGGAGCTGGGCTCACAGAGCTGCCCCAGTCTGGCTCGGGGATGGGCTTTGGGGTTTTCTGCTCCTCGAGGGGCTTTGAGGGATTTATGCTCTTCCATGGGTTTGGGGTGTTTCTGCTCCTCTGTGGGCTTTGAGGGATTTATGCTCTTCCATGGGTTTTGGTGTTTTCTGCTCTTCCATGGATTTGGGGTTTTCTGCTTTTCCATGGGCTTTGAGGGATTTAATCTCTTCCATGGATTTTGGGCTGTTTCTGTACCTCAATGGACTTTGAGGGATTTAATCTCTTCCATGGATTTTGGGCTGTTTCTGTACCTCAATGGGCTTTGAGGGATTTAATCTCTTCCATGGATTTTGGGGTGTTTTTGTTCCTTTATGAGCTTTGAGGGATTTAATCTCTTCCATGGATTTTGGGGTGTTTCTGTTCCTTTATGGGCTATGAGGGATTTATGCTCTTCCACAGGTTTTTGGGGTGTTTCTGCTCCTCCCTGGGCTTTGAGCTCCCTGTGTTTGCCCCTGCCCCACGCTGGCTCCCGGATGAGCAGCTCCAGGCAGGGATCCCTGCGGGTCCTGGGAGCAAGCAGCGGGAGCAGGAGGGCTGTAATTACAGAGATAACTCACACCGTGTCACCCAACAATGAGACATGAAAATGCTACATAAACCCGTCTATCTGCTGCTCTCCATTTATCTTTCTGCCTCTCTATTTATTTCTTCCTCCACCCTCTCGCCCAGCACCGAGCAGGAGCTGGAAATGCCAGCTGCTGGAAATGCAATTTGTTTTGATTCAACAGCATCTCCCAAAATATCTCTGTGACCTCTCCAATTTTTTTTTTTTTTGCCATGAATTATGATAATAATGATTTTTATTTATATTAAAAAACTCCACTAACTCGATAGGGGCAAAAAAAAGTAAGGGGCCAGCAAATATATATATATATATATATATATATATATATATATAATTTGTATATACATGTATAAAATTATATTTCTATTTTTATATATTTTATAAAATATATTTCTATATTTCTATGTTTATATATATATTTATATACACTATAAATATATACAATATAATAAATGTATATATTTGCATTGTATACATAAAGATATAAAAATACAGTATATATTTATGTGCATATAGATAAATATATAAAAATAATAATACATAAATAACATATAAATAATAATAAATATGTAAAAGATGCAATATAATATATACAAATATATATAATGTATATATATACTATATATAATATATGTGTATATATAGATATGCATATAATATATGTATATATACATATTTATATATATACATACATATTTATATACATATACATATATATATATATATATAATATATGTATCTTTGGTAGGGTTTTATACATATATATATAAAACCCCATCAAATATACATCTATTACTTCTGGATTTTTTTTTTTTTTAATTAAGCAGTATCAAGCAGGGTGGGTTTTCTGTCTTCTCCTTTTAGCAAAGCCATCAGCGCCAAATTTCTACCCTAATTATAACAATGCTCCTGCTAATGAAAGAATTCATTTGCCTCCTCTAATCAGCTGGCTGGCGGCAGGAACCGCAGCTGAGCACGGCGGAGGAGGGGCCGCCAGGCAGCTTTGGAGGAGGCCACTCGCAGTTTCCAAGGCACCCCCGAAATTAGGGAGGTGTAAATCGGTTTGAATTCCCCTGCTCCCGGGGAATCCGCCTCTGGAGTCCTGGAGATTTCCCTGCCTCTGCTTCCCAGGAGGGGGAATCGAGAGTCAGGAGTGCAGAGGGGGAAACGCTGCTGCTGGGAAAAGATGGCAAAAGGCAACGGGTTGCTTCTGTTCCGGGTTTTTTTCACAAGGAAAATGAAAAAAAAAAAAAAAAAAAAAAAAAAAAAAAAAATAGAGAGGTCGAGCGTAAAATGTGATTCTCCCAGCTCCAACAAGGTTGCAGGCAGCAGAATGCAGGGAAGCCCAGGGAAATTGGGGGATTTCTGCTCCCTGGGCAGAGCTGCACCAGCCCCATTCTGGCTCAGGGATGGGCTTCAGGGTTTTCTGCTCCTTGATGGGCTTTGAGGGATTTGTGCTCTTCCATGGGTTTTGGGATGTTTCTGTTCCTAAATGAGTTTTGAGGGATTTATGCTCTTCCATGACTTTTGGGGTGTTTCTGTTCCTCAATGGGCTTTGAGGGATTTAAACTCTTCCATGACTTTTGGGGTGTTTCTGTACCTCGATGGGCTTTGAGGGATTTATGTCTTCCATGGGTTTTGGGCTGTTTCTGCTCCGCGATGGGCTTTGAGGGATCTGTGTTTGCAGCACCTGCCCCACGCTGGCTCCTTCAATGAATTTTGGGGTATTTCTTTTTGCTCCTCAACGGGCTCTGGGGTTTTTGAGCTCCTTGGGAGGCTCTGGGGTGTTTCTTTGTGCCCCCTGGGGGGCTCTGGGACACCTCAGACTGGGGCCGAGTCTCTCACTCTGCCTTTGGACAAGGGGCAGTGGGGCTTTGGGGGTGTGTGTGGGACAGGAGTGTCCCCCCTTAACCCACCAGCCTTGCCACTGTGGCACTTGGGAGTCCTGATCCAGCCCAATGTGGGTGATCTGTGGGGCAGGTGAGCCACAAACCAGGGTTCAGGAGGTGTGTTGGTGATCACACCACTCCTTCCAGAGTTTTCAGGATCCCTGGGTGCCAACCTGCCTGAAGGAGCTGAGCAGGGATCCCCTGAAGGTGTAAAACAGGCTGTGCACATGAGGAATATCTCATGCTTGCCTCCTTCCACCAGTGACTGGTGAAAAAGCCCTCAGGACGTGATGGAAGCTGTCTCAGGGACATGGTGCAGAGGTCCAGGTGATGGAATTCTTCACACAGCCCTGGCTTGGACCCCCTCTGTGCTGCCAAACAAGTCACTCCTGCCCTGTGGGCTCCTGTAGTGATGTTCAGTGCAGTACAAGGCACTGGGATATCTCATATCTAGAAATATTTCTGCTCCCTGATGGATACCCTGGGGATACACCACTGCTGT